>NC_069507.1:126743211-127038644 GCF_027579735.1 Bombina bombina | reverse complement strand
GTGGTTTGTGTGTATTCTTGTAACTTCTTAAGGACATATGACGGAATTATTCCGTCATAAAACAATTGAGCAAAGTGAAAGCCGTGTCCTTAAAGGGTTAAGAACATTGATCATTGGGTATATTTAGATATGCAATAGCAGCATCTTAGATGAATTTGATGTCTAATGTAGTCTGACATTAAACATATGTTCAATACAGATATTTTTACAGAATCCCCTTGATTCAATCAAGCATTTTCTGGTGTAATGACTGCTCTATTCTTCACATTTTAAAGTTGATTAATGTTAAAATTCTAGACAGATGTGATTTAGTGATATCCCAAATGTGTTTAATAATATATATCTATATCATTCATAGAGAGAGTTGGTGTGGTGAGCCCACAGGAATCCAGCAGTGACATAGAGACGCCTTTGCGTCTCCTGGTAAGTCCAATTGACTCATTTATATGTAATTGAAGGTGTATTGCTAATCAATATTATGATCATGATTCTGATGAAGCATAACATTATAAAAATTCCAAAATATTTATCTTCTGATTATATATTAAATTTATTTTTCATATTGAACGATTAATAATTTCTACTTTATTAGTCTACACATTTGTTATTCATAAGATGTATAACATATGTTTGTTTCCATTAGATTTTTTGAAACAGTCATCAAGTGATACACACAATGAGAAATCTTAAATGTTCTATGTACTATGCTTTTATGAATTTAACATTAATACAAACAGTACATTAAAATTAATATTCATTGACAATAACAAATCTATTGTCATTTGTATGCTCCATCAAAATGATGTAAATCATAAACTTTGTGTGTGTATATCTTTAATGCAACATTGATGTGCGTATTTGAGCAACAGTAACATATGTTATAATATCTGATCTTAACGTGTACACAACATGTTATGTTTTACAGAGATTGATGTCACATGTGGGACGGAGGAGGAAGAGGCTGCCCTTGGAGTCTGATGGTATGTGAAATATATCTATCATGTTTCCAACATGTTTATTTTTTGGAAATCATTTTATTGAAGACATTAAAGTCTACAGCTTTTGCCCATTTAAAAAGGAATATTATTTGTCTGTTCAAATACACTACTGCCCCCTTTCTATATCAGGCAGCATGAAATTCTGCTTGTATATTTATTTTTAAAAATTTATAATTCATGCCATCATTATGTCACATGCATATTCCATGCCAAAACACAATAATAAGGTTCAAATTGTACAGACGGTCATTGATATTCATCTGAGTGCCTATATACATACCATATCCTCATTTCATAATTGTTTAAAAATTCAAACACACTTCGAAGTATATTGAAAACATAATCAATTTGAAATGCGTTGATTTGATGTCAGGATGTATGAGATGTTAATATATTTTCTTTACATTTTCAGATGGATCCACCACTTCTGGTCATCTGGTTTCCGCCCCTGCCCAGTCACAGACCCCTCCCCATGCACACACCCATGACCATGGCCACACCCCTGCACAGACCCAGAGCCCTTCCCATGACCAAACTCATGACCATGCCCAGACCACTGCCAGCCCTTCCCATATTTCAAATCCTGTCCCTCCCACAAAACGCCCATACACCCCCCTTCGCCGCTCTCCCCGTATTCTGGCCCGTACAGCTGCCCAGACCCAAACTCCCCACTCCCCAGCTGTACGGCCTACCCCGGAGCGGCAGCTCACCCCTCCCCAAGCCATTCACCATCCCTCCCCAAGCCAATCCCATCCCTCCCCCCTGTCTCAACCTTCATTGTCCTGGGTGTCAGATTGTCCTTCCCAGGCACAGCTGTAAGTATCATTCTAAATACACTTTATAAGATACTTAAAGGTACAGTGAAGTTAAATTGGTTAAATTGTGATTCAAATCCAGCATGCAATGTTAATCAAATTTATAATTTAATACTCTTATTAATTATTCGTCATTCTCGATATATTTTTTGAAAAAAAGTAATTCCTATAATTAGTTTAAACAATAAAATAAATCTGGCCATCATTTCTTTATTGTTGGATGAATGTATCCATCAACCAGCATGCACAAACAAAGTTGATAAACAAATATTGGCTTCCATAAAAAGCAACATTCTTGCATTCAAAATATAGCTTGAGAATTAAAACATATAATGAATATGTGTAATTTATAAAGATTTGTCATGTCATGCTCTATCTGAATGAGTCCATTAAATATTTAGGTTCAGTGTCCCTTTAATTGGATATTGCTACATATACCAAACACCACTACTTGGATCCAAAATTTTATGTACAAATGTGGATACATTATCTCTTGTCTAACCCAGTGGGAATGTAATTTCTTCTGGTTGCTATGTTTACACAGCTTGTCCTCAATGCAAAAATGTTTAAGGATAGGTGTGCCTACCACAGTCTAAATTTAATTTTTAAATTGCTGATGTAAGTACAATGTAAATCCTTTAACAAGATTTGATACACTCAAGCTGTATAAGTGGATCATCTAAAACCAATTAAAGGGGACAACATGTTTGAGTAACATGTCCCTTTAATGATTTCTGTCTGTCTGAATAACCTAATTCATGTGTAAAGAATAAATGTAAACTAATTTATGTAAAGAATTATTTGTCTTTATGATGACAATGTATGTATTAAAATTTTTTAGTCTGTTGTGTAATTATCCTTAATATTTAATTTTATTTTATTTTAGGCTGTGACTCAGCATGGCTCATGCTAGAAGGGATAGCAAGAGTAGAGCAGGCCGTGTTGAGGAATGCAGCTGTCCTGAGAGGGATGAACGACACCATGCAGGCCCAGCTCCGGGTTCAGGACTTGACTCTGCGTGAAATTATGCGATTACGTTCAAGGCCTGAATCTGGAGCTGGACATGCACAGGACAATGAAGAGGATGACCAGTAAGTGGAGGATCTGGATATGCTCCATGGTGGCAGATAAGAATCCTCCGTCCACATGTTGAATTTGTATTTTTAGTGTTGCCATTTGGCCTTTTTTTCTGTTTATTGTTGTGCCTGTTGCACTCTTTTACCTTGTCATATGTCTCCAATGGGGCTATGCTGGCCCTTGGCAACTCTCTTCATGGACTGTGATGCACTGTGTTACCTTGCCATGTGTCTCCAATGGGGCTATGCTGGCTCTTGGCAACTCTCTTCATGGACTGTGATGCACTGTGTTACCTTGTCATATGTCTCCAATGGGGCTATGCTGGCCCTTGGCAACTCTCTTAATGGACTGTGATGCACTGTGTTACCTTGCCATGTGTCTCCAATGGGGCTATGCTGGCTCTTGGCAACTCTCTTCATGGACTGTGATGCACTGTGTTACCTTGTCATATGTCTCCAATGGGGCTATGCTGGCCCTTGGCAACTCTCTTAATGGACTGTGATGCACTGTGTTACCTTGCCATGTGTCTCCAATGGGGCTATGCTGGCTCTTGGCAACTCTCTTCATGGACTGTGATGCACTGTGTTTACCTTGTCATATGTCTCCAATGGGGCTATGCTGGCCCTTGGCAACTCTCTTCATGGACTGTGATGCACTGTGTTACCTTGTCATATGTCTCCAATGGGGCTATGCTGGCCCTTGGCAACTCTCTTCATGGACTGTGATGCACTGTGTTACCTTGTCATATGTCTCCAATGGGGCTATGCTGGCCCTTGGCAACTCTCTTCATGGACTGTGATGCACTGTGTTACCTTGTCATATGTCTCCAATGGGGCTATGCTGGCCCTTGGCAACTCTCTTCATGGACTGTGATGCACTGTGTTACCTTGTCATATGTCTCCAATGGGGCTATGCTGGCCCTTGGCAACTCTCTTCATGGACTGTGATGCACTGTGTTACCTTGTCATATGGCTCATATATTCCTTATTTTTACAAGATTATTTATAAACGTTGTGTATGTTTTCTTACATACTAATAAAATACATTTTATTTCACAAATAATTGTCCTCATTCTTCCTGTTATTTTTTGAAAGCTCTAGTTTATGTTGTTGATCCTTAAAGGGACCTACCAAATATATTTGTTATACTGAAATCATATATGTAAGACAATAGTAAATGACTTTAAGATTAACATCTCCAATGTAATCTTATTATTTGTCTTTATATTATTTTCTCTTAGCTCTATCATTGCCTGATTATGATTAGCAGAGTAATTTCTTTATATATGTATATATAGATTGGTATTTGTGTATATATGTATATTTAAATGTTCAGATCCATGTGTGTATTTAGAAAGTCTGCATGAATTGATGCACCTTTACCAAATGATCTGAGTATTGATAAAATTATATAATCCCTGTAAAGTCTTCATTTTATTGAAATAGTATTGACTATGTGTATGCTCTTTTTAAAAACAAAATAATGTCCCTTTAAGTGATGTTGATCACAATTGTTAATGAATGTATTTCCATTTGTAAAGCGTTTTTGTCCTTTTTACAAGAACAAGGACATATAATTTTATTAATAAACAATCTTATTGTAATGTTGACAGCACCTGTATTTCATTTTCAAATCTATATTAGTGTAAAAGTGTAACCAAATAAATCTCTGTGTGTAATGCAAATAATTTAGATGATGAATATTAGTTAACTAATATGTTAACAAAATACATCTCCTCCCATATATGGCTATAGGTAGGCTGACAATAATTAAACCTGAATAAATGACACGTTTAATCAATACATGTATAACTATTGTTATTCAACAACAATCCAAACATATCTTAAAACATCAATGGCATATGTATTTCTCATGTGTATCTTTTAAATGTTAAAGATATACACCATAGCTATAGTTCAAGGGACAGTCAAGTCCGAAAAGATGATTCAGGATTTGTTGTCATTCCTAGATAGCAATCTACACACATACTAGTTCCTAAAATATAAATACGTTTCTTAGTGATATGCCAAGATGTCACTGAGTCCTTGTATTGTCTGCGGTTTTTCAGCGATCTCGGATGCGCCATGTTGCTTAAGACGTCACCTGCCAGGCTGTCCAATGATTCCTTGTATTGACTGACGTTCTTACGTGATCAGGAATATGCCTTTTATTGGATTGCGTTTTGACGCGATCAAGGATGCGCCTTTTTTTTGTGCGTTCTTACGTGATCAATAATGTGCCTTTCATTGGATGGCGTTCTTACGTGATCAAGGAAGCGCCATGTTAAGATGGCACATGTAAAGGTAAAAAAACGTCTGATTGGATTACGTAGTCCCGCAATATTTGTGCACGTTAAAAACGTTTGTGACTGCATCCAATTTTAAAAAGCTTGCGAATATGTATTATTTGCATCATGTTACATTGTTGACCCGTAGCTGATAAAGACCACCACATTCTCTTTTGCTGTATGTCTGGTTGAATCAACGAACGAAAGAAAAATGTTTTCATGCATAGGATATTTCTAGGCAAGTGCAAATCTCTACAGTCCATGTTTAATATGTTTGTCAACAATATGTTCCTTTTTCTGAAAAAATTAATGTTGTGTTTAATGTTGAATATATCTAATTAATAAATATGCGCTATTGTGTTTGAATAAAGTAATCAATATGCATTTATCTTTATCATATGCTAAATATATGATGCCGACTTCTTCTAAATGTAATTTCGTTGTATATTTTATTAAAGGTTCATTAGACACTCACATTATAAATCAAAAGCTTGGATTTTGTCTCTAGTTAGATAGTCCATTGTTTAACCAATACGTTTATTTTTTCTTCTGTTCTAAGAAAATGTAAGTAATTTTCTTACTCCTCGCAAAGCCTCTGAGTTTCATGTGAGTACATTCTCCAGCTTTCTCCAGTTTGTGTAAAGGGTCTTTTCATATGTTAATGATGGGGTATTGTGTTGTTTTACGGTTGTAATGGGGGTTTCGTCTATATTTTCAATATAGCTAACCCTATTTTATTTTCAAGTGTTTGAAGCTTTTTAATATTGATATCAGTATATGTTAATCTTGTTGTTTGTAGTAGTGTCTATTACATACAGTTATGTTAAAAATATAGGATACTGTCCCTTGAATGCAAATGTTGTTTTTTGTATCATGTATGAGATCCACATAGTTTAATCTTCAAATATATTATTGTTAGCATATTTTCACCCCCCCCCACTCCTAAAAGGACTTTAAACCATATTCATTGTTAAAAAAAAATGTATTTACAATAAAATATTAACACAATAATGTCTCTTAAAGAAAATAGACTTTATTTAACACGTCAATATAAATGTGATTTAAAAAAATTTTTATTTGACAAAGTACATGTAGATATACCAACAAGCTTAAAATATGTGTTAGCATATCTAATGTTGTTAAAGGGACAGTTTAGAAAAAATATAATGTTTGTCATTATTCTAAAAGTCAATTATGTAATATCAAGGATATCAAATGTTTCTCAACAATTGAACATTTGTCTGGGTTTATTTAAATTTGCTATCTAAACCTATGAGGTTGGTGTGCTCATTTCTTCGATCTTGAAGAGTGCTTGTAATCATTATACAATTTGAGCACTAGAGGGCATTTTGATAGCATTTGTATATGTAAAACCTTGTGCTCATACAGCATATTATTGACCATGTATTGATCATTGATATCTAAAATGTTGTTATGTCAGAACAACAAATAAGTGGTCATTTTTCATAGTCATAGATACAAGGGTAAGCACATAAGTCACACATGTATTTCTCCATGTTTTGTTGTTTCAAACTTTATAATGCGTAATACAGTGTTTTCTTTGTAATCAATAATTTTCTGACTGTCCCTTTAAGCTGTGTTATTGGCATTCAAACAGTAATATGCCATCATGGATAATTGTTATGGTAATTTAGTTAGCGATTCGGGAAACAGTTTGGACATCACATCACAGAAACCAATCAATATCATGAACAAGGATAGGTATGTGATGATGTGGTTTTCACACACTTATAACCCACACTCTGCAAACAATCTGCCTCCATGGACCAGGTCCCATAGAAGTCGATTATATACAGAGTGTGGTCCACAAGTGTATGAAAACCACATCATCACATACCTATCCATTACACATTAAATTAAAAAAAGCAGTGAAGATGAAAAAAATACTTACTTCCTCTTCCTTCCCCTCTTCCCACGGGGCTGAGGCTCTGGGAGAGGCAACTGCCGACTCCGAAGAGTCCTCCTTGGAGCTGTTGTGGGAGGAGTGGAAGGAAGAGTACTGGGACGACCAAGGTGAGGAGTAGATGGCTGGGGAGGAGAAGATGGATGAGGAGGAGAAGATGGCTGAGGAGGATGAGTAGATGGCTGAGGAGGAGGAGGAGTAGATGGCTGAGGAGGAGGAGGAGTAGATGGCTGAGGAGGATGAGATGGGCCGGCAGGAGGAGATGGCCCAGCAGCAAGAGGCCCAGCAACAAGAGGCACAGCAAAAGGAGGTAGACCAGCATGCGCCTCCCGGAAAAAAGTGAACATTTCTTGATGAAGCTGAAATATTCTTGTTTGGCCTTCTTCTATTCGATTCAGTATGTTGATGATTTCATTTTGTCCTTGAATAATCTGATTTTGGCCATCAAGTATTCTGTGTCGTCCTTCTATATTTTCTATCCGGGAGGTACGCATCTGGTCTATGTACTCCAGTAGAACCCGCACCTCCGCTATTTCCTCTTGTTGTGCATGTTGAACCCGTGCACGGCGGGGTGCCCGTGCACGGCGGAGTGCGGGTCTTTGAGGGACCTCGGGTTCCGCGGGTTCCTCCTGTGCTTCCGGGGCCTCTTCATCATCTCCCGTGCGCTGTTCGTCACGGGGGGCCTCTTCCCTCCGAAGTGGAAATTCCTCACCACCACTCTCATCCCGGGGAGATGCAGGAGGCTGTGCTGCCTCGTCCCCAGACTCTGTATATAAAAAAAAAAAAAAAAAAAAAAAAGAAATGTATATATTAGCATATTTGCAAATAAAGGTTTAAATGACTTAGCTTACGATACAATTACAAATGCAGAATCATTAATCCACTTTGAAATCTAACAAACAATCAATACTATTTCCGCTTTTTCTAAACCGTGTTTGTGATATCTGTGGTCAATGTGAATGTTTTTGCGTTTGTTTTCAGTCTGTTTAAATGCACACCTAACCTATAGCCTAGATACTGATGTAACCGCAAAGTAATAGAATGCGTGTAAACAACGTTATAGCATTAATCTGATCCTTAACACATGAAACCCAATGTTTTATCTTTCATGATTTAGAAGCATACATTTTGTATCAACTTTCGAATGTACTTTTCTTATCTAATTCGCTTAATTCTCTGGATATTCTTTGCTGAAAAGCATATCTAAATATGCTTATAAGATGCTGATTGTTAGCTGAATATAGCTGCCTCCTGTGATTGTTTCACCGTGTGCATGGCTATTTCTTCATTAAAATATATCTCAAGAATGAATCAAATTAGGTAATATAAGTACATTTGAATGTTTTGTCAAATTGTATTCGCTACCTCAATCATGAAAGTAAATGTTTGCGTATAGTGTCCCTTGAAATACATTTGTATGTGAAATTATTGTTCAATGAGCTTACCGTCAGATGAGAGTGGCAGGTTCCCGGTATCGATTCCTCCGATACCGACTACTTCCACCTCGGAGATGCTGGGCCGCAACATTTCCTCCCATCGGCAGTACTCCATTTCAATGGCAGGGCCGCCACCGGTCCCTGCGGCATGTCGGGCCTCCAGGCTTAACTTTTTTTTCAGTTCAAGTTTACAGTCCCGGTACCGATGTTTGATAGAATCCATATCGCGGTTCCGGCCACCCACTGCATTGACTGCATTCCTGATCTCGTTCCAGAGCCTCCTCCTGTCAGTCGGGGTGGTCTTTTGGTGCTGCAGCATCCTATGCCTGGCCATATAGGCCTCTACAAGGGCCTCCTTCTCCTCCATCGAAAACCTCGCCTCCCTAGTCGCCTTGGCCTTCCCCTGTGATGATGCCCTCTGTTTCCCGGACTGTGAAGCCCTACTCTGACCGCCACTGGGCCCAGCCACTTGGTCATCTTGAACCAAGTGGCTGGGTCCACCCACCGCTTCCACCCCCGCTTCCTGCCCCCCTTCCTGCCCCCCTTCCTGCCCTGTTCCTCTCCCCCTCCCTCTACTCCCCCCTCTACCTGTCCCCTGCCTGGCCTCCATCTCTTCCCTAAACTAAACCCCAAATAATCAAACAAAAAGTGAGTGTGATGAAATTAAAGGGGGTCAAAATAAAGAACTAAAAAGACAAAAAAGGTGCTTAAAGTGTGAGAGGGATGTAAAAAACAAAGAGGGTAAGGAGTATTTAAATAAACGAAAAGAATAAGACTAAAAGGAGGATATGTAAACTAAATGTAACTAGGGGATGGGTATGGGATGGGTATGGGGTATGGGATAAGAGTAAATGGGATGAAAGGGAATGGGACTACAAGGAATGGGGTATGGAGTGTAGTATGAGGGGGTAGGGGGTATGGAGTGTATGTAGTGTTATTGATAAGTGTATGTATGTATTGAATGTGTTTGCGTGTAAATGTGTTAAGTGTACAGAAAAATCACTCGCTCGCTAACTCACACTACTTCTAATTCTCACTAACAAACACTCCCACTAACGCTCACTAACTACCACTAACTGACGCTCCCACTAACAACTCTCACTAATAACTCCCACTAACTCACTCACGCTCCCACTAACAGACTCTCTACCACTCCCACTAACTACCACTAACTCACTCACTCTCTCACGCTAACACTACCAACTGACTCTCTCACGCTAACACTAACTCTCAAAAATTCTCAAACTCTCTATTCTTAAACCTCCAATCTCCAAAGACCCAACAGCAACACAGTCAAAGAAGCCATGCTTGTGTGGTGCTTATATACCCTGTGTAAATGTTTAATGATGTACCTATTTGCGTTGTAAATAGTGTTCAGGTGTGCTTTATTAGCAATTAATATTAGTGCAATGTGTATTAGGTGTGTGAATTTGAGCATGCTCATTTTGAGTTGGTATTTGTGGAATGTGTAGAATGCGATGATGTCATAGTGGTCGTTTTCTCTAACATTGTCCAATAGTATTCTTTTTAAATGTGATTTTGCGATGGTGTGTTCTTTGTGAAGTGTTGTATATGTATGTTTGTCATAATATATAGTGATATTGAATGCGATTTTGTTTCGAGTGTATGTATATCATTTTAAATCCTTGTTGTTATTTAGCGATTTTCCGCATCTTAAAGTATATGCGTATTCCCCGTATAAAATTTTATTAAAACATCCCCCGCTTGTAAATGTGTAATGCTTGTGTGCTTTGTTGATTGATTGTTGTTGTGACATTTGCGGCGTGTTATTGTTGTGCATGATGTGGTATGCGTCATATGACCGAGCTGTACGTATTCTCGCGAGATCGAGTGTTAGGTGAAAAAAGCAATTTTTTGCCTTTCCCATTGATCTCTATGGGAGACTGTCTAACGCGGGCAGTATTACGCGTGTGACATATACGCGTTAGGAGCATCGTTAGATGGTCTTATTTTAACTCTAAATACCGGAGTCAAACAATGACGTGCGTTAGACATAAACACGCGTGGCGTTAACAGCCCTTTTACCGCCGAACTCCAAATCTAGGCCTTAGTAAATTAATAAAATAAGGGCTGGATTGCTGTGCATGTTTGAAACAATTCTATAAACAGTCAATATGGACACTGACCAAAAATCTGCACTTGTTAGCACATTCTTCTCCTAGTCTAAATTATCGCCATATTCCGGAGACTGAGTTACCTTTGTGTTTAAACATAACTTTTATTAAAATTATTTAATTAAAATCGGAAAATAAATAAAAAAAATCAATGCTGCATTACCAAAAGTAGGGTGTATTTGTCTTTCCAAGACTTATGATTTATAATAATAATAATTGGATACTTGTATAGCGCACAACCTCGAACTTAAAGGGACACTGTACCCAAATGTTTTCTTTCATGATTCAGATAGAGCATGCAATTTTAAGCATCTTTCTAATTTACTCCTATTGTCAAATTTTCTTTATTCACTTGGTATTTTTATTTGAAAAGCAAGAATTTAAGTTTAGATGCCGGCCCATTTTTGGTGAACAACCTGGGTTGTCCTTGCTGATTGGACAGCACCAATAAACAAGTGCTGTCCATTGTTCTGAACCACAAATTGGCTGGCTCCTTAGCTGGCTCTTTTTCAAATAAAGAAAGCAAGAGAACGAAGAAAAATTGATAATAGGAGTAAATTAGAAAGTTGCTTAAAATTGCTTGCTCTATATGAATCACAAAAGAAAAAATTTGGGTTCAGTGTCCCTTTAATCAACTCGCGGCACTGATAACAGGTATTATTATTATTGGTGTCTAAATGTAACCACAAATCAGCAAGCGCTACCCAGGTTCTGAACCATAAATGGGCCAGCTTTTGAGCTTACATTCTTGCTTTTTCAAATAAAGATACCAAGAGAACAAAGAAAAATTGATAATAGGAGTAAATTAGAAAGTTCCTTAAAATTGTATGTTCTATCCAAATCATGAAAGTTTCATTTTGACTAGACTATCCCTTTAACGCGAGTCGGGTTGTGCTGGTATTATGAGTTGAAAGTAAAAGTAATTGCGCTCACGCTAACTCGACGTGCGAAAACAGGTTACTTCTAGCACAATTGGACTGCCTTGCAAAAGATAACCTCTTCCCCCAAAGAAGTCAATGGAGAAAAATAGTTGAAGAAAGACATAACACCCGACTCACACGTAAATCAAAATCATATTCTCATATGCGCTAACCAGACATGAAAATATGAATATTTCCCATTCCAATGTTCTGCACATAGCAGAATATGTTCTATTTGTTCAACAATACATATTCCTATATCTGATTATATTTTGGTACAATAAATATTTATACATATACAGTATATATATATATATGCATGTTCAGTATATACACATGATTATATATAGGTATAAATATATACAGATATATTTAGGAATATCTATTTAAAAATATTTAAAACATATTCTGCTATGTGCAGAACATTGGAATGTGAAATATTTACAGTACATAGACATATATATACAGGTGGCCCTCTTTTTACAACGGTTCAATTTACACCGTTTCAGAATAACAACCTTTTTTTCCAGTCATGTGACTGCTATTGAAAAGCATTGAGAAGCAGTGCATTTATTAAAATAGCCAGTAGGTGGAACTGTCCACTTGTGTTGCAGCAAAGCCAAACAAGCTGAAATTAACCAGACCTGAGCTATTAAGCAGATTTCAAAGAAACAAGATCTTCCTGTCTATAACTCAGTCCAGATTGGAATGCATAGAAAGAACTGTTTGCAGAAAAATGCAAGTGTAGTCTGTGTTGTGTGATTATTTTATTAGGTTTATAATGCTGTTTAGCAAATATTTTTGTTCATTTAACTTAGTTTAATTATATATTCTGTGTTGTGTGATTATTTTATTAGGTTTATAATGCTGTTTAGCATTTAAAGTCTTTATTCCAAAGCTTTTAAAATAATGTATTAGGTGTTACTTATGACAATTTTGAGAGGGGCCTGGAACCTATCTCCCTCACTTCCCATTGACTTACATCATAAACTGGGTTTCAATTTATAACGGTTTCGATTTACAACCATTCCTTCTGGAACCTAGCCCCGGCGTAAACTGAGGGCTACCTGTATATATATATATATATATATACATACACACACACACACACACGTACATCTCCATCTTTTGACATGTATATGTAAGTATGTCTATGTTAAAGTCCTTTAACACCTGCAATCCCATATCTTTGTGCACTTATAACTTTTTATGCATTATTTTTTTTTAATATTTTTTTTGTAGATGGTGTTATGAGTGTATTTTTGATGTGTTTTGTGACACTTTCATTTTGCAAATTCATGATTGTGCTCAACTTGTAAGAGGAGTACAATTTAACCTGTGCGCAAACGATTGTGCAAACCTGCGCACAAACATTTGTAATCCATCCCAATATGTTGCAAAGTGAGCTGGTTTAAAGTAACAACTTTAACATATGGGAGAGATTGAATATAGCCAAATAAATTCCCCCCAAAATGCCACTTTGGTATCTTAAATAGCATTTTTGCTTTAGTGTTTTATGCTGCAGGACAGTTTGCAAATACACTAGTTTAATATACCAACTGAAAATAAATTGTTGTGATAAACTTAAACATTGCTAGTAGGTATTGAGATTATAATTGCTGGGTTTCTCATTATACATACCACAATAAAAAAAATAGTCTTATTAGCCTCTTTTAAATCTGTGTTATAAATCTCCTTATCCCACCACCAGGGCTGTTTCAAGAGAAACTGGCTCCCAGGGCAAAATAACAAAATGCGCCGCAAATTACCACCAGCACCCCTAGATATCCACATGCAAAGTCAGGCACATATACATACACACACACATACTTACTCGCAGGCAACCACTGACATTTACATGCACACAAGCATTCCATCTGTCTAAAGGGTCCCGTACCACCATGTATGCCCGCTTAATGCCGCAATAGAACTTTCAAGATACAACCCATTAAATCCCTAATCTTAAAAATAAAAAAACAACAAAAATAAAAAAAAAATCCTTAAAGTAAATAGGTATTCACTGTTCCTGAAGTCCAGCGGAGAAGGTCTTCTTACAGGCGGCTCCATCATCTTCTATCTTCATCCGGAGCAAAGGTGGAGCGTGGGGGGGTGGGTGTGGAGCTGGCTTCCCCGATGCATGGATCCTCAGTGGCGGTCCTCAGCGGCGTGGAGGCTCCTCTTCATGCGATCGTCCGTTGCACACTGAAGATTGAATGCAAGGTACCCCATATTTATTGGAGTACCTTGCATTCCTATTGGCTGAAATTTTGATATCAGCCAATAGGATGAGAGCTATTGAAATCTTATTGGCTGATTTGAACAGCCAATAGGATTTCAGTAGCTCTAATCCTATCGGCTGATTTAAAAATTTAAGCCAAAAGGAATGCAAGGTACCCCAAATTAATTGCGGTATCTTTCATTCAATTTTTAGTGTACACTGGAGATCGAATGAAGAGGAGCCTCCACCCCGCTGAGGATCGCCACCGCTGAGGTCCGCCGATCCAGATCCGCGCATCGGGGAAGACCGCTCCGCACCTCTGCTCCATGCCGCCTTAGCACAGGATAAAGATAAAAGATGATGGAGCCGCCTGGAAGAAGACCTTCTCTGCCAGACATCTGGAACGATAAGTATCTATGTGTGGCTTAGTTTTAGATTTTTTTTTTAATTTTTTTGGGTTTTTTTTATTTTTAAAATGAGGGATTTAATGGGCTGTAAAAGAGCTGATTGCCCTTTTAAGGGCAGTAAAATAGCTGAATGCCCTTTTAAGGGGGTTGGTTGGGTGGCTTTACTGTTAGGAAGTAATTGGTATTTATTTTAAGTAAACAAGCTGTTTTACTTAGGGCAATGTCCTACAAAAGGCCATTTTAATGGCTATTGGTAGTTTAGTATTAGATTAGGGGGGTTTATTTTGGGGGGATTTTTTTTATTTTTATAGGGGTTTTAGTTTAGGTTTAATTTTTTTATTTTGGATAGCTTTGTTTATTTTTTTTCTGTAATTTTACATTTTTTATTTTTAGTAAAATTAGCTTGGGGGTTTGTATTTATTAAACATAGACTGCCCTCTGGGCAGACTTATCGCCTAGTATATGTATATATATATATATATATATATACACACACACACATAAATATAATATACATACACACACATATACACAATACTACCATTAGGATGGTATTCAATTATTGTTTGTGTGTGTATGTGTACATAAATATATATATATAGTTAAGCAAGCAGGGGTTGGCCCACTATAAGTAATCATGAACCACGCAGCTTCCGGGGTGCTCCGTGCAAGTAACATAAACATTTTGAAAAAAAAAATAGGCAAAGGCACTCACCGTTTGATAAAAGAAGTCAATTTAATAACATGACGTTTCGTGGTGGTGCCCCTTCATCAGACAGACATGACATGCCAGTCTGTGGCCCTCTCTGCATCGGCCAGTGATGGTGCCTATCGTTGGTGGTGTGGGAGGGCTTGGAGGTTGGCCCATCACTGGAGGAGGCGGGAGGAGGGCAGGAGCGGGTTGGACCGCTATGCCACGCTACAGTATGGCAGTGAGTGGGAAGGAGGGAGAAAGAGGAGAGGGGGGATCCTATGTGGGATCGATGTATGGAAAGGGATCTGGGAGGGAAGGGTGGTATGCTAATGAGGGGGGCAGCTACATTATAGAATTTTTTTTTTTTTTTTGCTTTTTGTTAACAAAATTACACAAATTAAGAGCAAACTGTGTAAAGGCAGACAGCAGCCAGTACCTAAGATGCCAGCAAATAGGTAGAGGGGGAGGGTTAGAGAGCTGTTTGGGGGGGCTCAGGGAGGTTGGGTGGTAAGGGGGATCCTACACTGCAGAAAATATATAATTAAAATTTTTTATACTGGCAGACTTTCTGCTAGTACTTAAGATGGGGGTGACTCTTGGGGGGTGGGGGAAGGAAGAGAGATGTTTAAGAGGGGTCAGGGAGGGATCAGGGGTGGGATGTGTCAGGTGGGAGGCTGATCTCTACACTAAAGCTAAAGTTAACCCTACAAGCTGCCTAATTAACCCCTTCACTGCTGGGCATAATACAAGTGTGGTGCACAGCGGCATTTAGCGGCCTTCTAATTACCAAAAAGCAATGCCAAACCCATATATGTCTGCTATTTCTGAACAAAGGAGATCCCAGATAAGCATTTACAACCATTTGTGCCATAATTGTAAATAATTTCAGAGAGAAACCTAACGTTAGTGAAAAAGTTAACGGTTTATTTTATTTGATTGCATTTGGCGGTGAAATAGTGGCATGAAATATACCAAAATGGGCCTAGATCAATACTTTGGGTTGTCTATTAAAAATATATATATATGTAAAGGGTTATTCAGGGATAGGAATCCCTGAATAACCCTTCACATGTATATCTATTTTTTAGTAGACAGATATCAGTGTTACAATGTAACTATCGCTAATTTTGTTTGGAAATAGCAAAGTGCTACTTGTACTTATTGCCCTATAACTTTCAAAGAAAGCAAAGTACATGCAAACATTGGGTATTTCTAAACTCAAGACAAAATTTAGAAACTATTTAGCATGGGTGTTTTTTTAGTGGTTGTAGATGTGCAACAGATTTTGGGGGTCAAAGTTAGAAAAAGTGTGTTTTCATTTTTGTCATCATTTTTTTAAATATAATTTTTATTGAGGTAATAAAGAAATACAGATATGCAGTGTACCACATTGTGTGAGCTAAACATGTTTCACAGTGCACAAATGTAGCAGAGCAGCATATATAAAACAAAATACAATGTTCTATAAGGGTCGTTTTAGGGCAACCTAAATTTATCAACTCTAGAAACACCTCAATATGTTGCAATCTGAATGGAAAAACTGATCAAACATTACAGCACCTCATTATTTATTTTGTTTGTTTGTTATTCTGTACATAAAGTTAAATCTCCCCATAACAAATACTCAAGCAGCTAGCTAATTGTGATCCCCAGATAGTAGATATAGGTCTCTCGTGAACCTCCTGAAACAAAATATCTTTGGCTAAGGGGAAGTTTGGGGGAAATATAAAAAAAAGATACAAATAGGGTTTTCCAAGGATTCATTTTCCTATGCTTACTTTGTAAGCTATGGCTCTGTGGGGGGGGGGGGGGGGGGATTAACAGAACAGAACTATGTAAACTATACCACCTAAGTAGAGTACTACCTGGATAGATGTAATTTAGTGAGATCAATATTAGCGAGATAAAGTTATCTCCAATACCAGAGCCTGATGATATGACAAATAGGATGAAAGATCTAAATCTAGTTGGAAAAATAGTTCAACTATTCTTCCTAACCTAAGAAACATATACATTGCGTAACAGGTAATCAGGTATACAATAGCATAACCAAAATTATCACCAACAGGCATAACTATACATAATAACTTTTAGCATTATATTGTACATAATATTTAAATGCCCCAATATATAAATTGAAGAGAGAAAGACTATACGGCACGGGTTATAAAACTGGATTAAAAGGAAAAACTGTCATACATTTAAAACTTTAGTGTAGGAGCTAAATTATATGGTAGGTATAGGTTGGTAAGTCTCACCTGGAAATATAAATATATGTATACATCTATTAAACCTGTAGATGTACACTAAGCAAGGGGCTCTGGTTTAGTACCATTATTAAAGCTAGTGTATTGATTAAAGTACTTAATCTCAATTGTGTAAATGGTCAAGTCCCTAAATACAAACAAAGTTTAGTTTTGCCTAGCCATGTAGACAAATCATCAGACCCCTGTCTAGCATATTGTATATATCAGCAAAAATGCATGAGATAAAGTAGCTGTTCCAAAGATGTAAATAGCATCTATATTAACTGTGGTGAGCTGATTACTATGACCTACTAATCTCAAGAGAAAACGTTCAACCCCTACTGTAGCCATCACATATATAAGTTGAATAGAAGTTATGCTAATACACTGAACATGAATAATCTAATAACATCATTTAGATATCGAGTAAGGTAATGTGAACAACTTCAGATAAGTAAAAAACTAATTATAGGCTGTATACAAATTTATATGCTGTTCATAACTGAGTATTATATCCCAACAGCGCATATTAGCTATTTATAGGTGAAACCAAGGGACTTATAGTTAACGGAGGACCAGAGTCTAAATGTCACTTTATCTACCTAATCAATTCCATTGAAAATGTATGGGAATCATAGAGTCTCAGTCAATCACCATATATGCCAATTGATGATCCTCTGTAAGGCATATCATCCTATCCTAAACCGGTACTGCCAAATGCTTGTTTAGTAGAAATATCCTGAGGCCTTCTTGAAGTTACCGTCTTTTTCTCTTCAGCCTCCTGTATATAGGACTCTAGCAACACAGCTAACATGGCACCTCTCTCTCTCCTCTAGGTGGATGTCTAAGGGTCTCCAGCATGGCTGTCATCAAGACAGGTAAATGTTGAGCTAGGATCGAGTAGTCGGGGCCCTCGACCCCCAATCCCAGCTTTTTATTAGGCATGCCGGATCATCTTGTGTGTCGTCCTGCAGATCCACCGAGATCTCACTTCTGTGGGTTATATGCTCTGAGACCCCCTCCCGGGGACCGGCCGCATCCCGCGGGGTCAGGTCTTCTACTCGGCTATCCGATGGCCTCTGCGGCTCCAATAAGAGTAGCACTTCTGAACGTGATCCCTGAAGATCTGAGTGCAGCACTATCCCCTTCTTATCGATCCGTCTCACACGGTCCAAGCTGCTGTTCATGTCAGCTTTAAATTCTCCAAAAATAGACTCTAGCATCAGCGTGAGATCCTCCGTGGTAATTTAATAGCCTTAGGTTCACCTCGGGTCCGTCAAATTCTTACATAGAAGAGGAGTAAGTCTGCTTCATAGGTATTGATTCACACCACGGTATATATGGCCATGTGGCTTTAGCAGACAAGTATATATCAGGGATGCAATATGGCTCCGGGTCCAAACCACTATCTCAATTATGAGGCCAATATATAAGGTTACTATGCAGTTAGAAGTTCCAGATAATGATTAAATCCATATATTAGTCTCTTAAATCAAAACTATAGCCGGGAGCTCTTGATGTATGCGTCCTACCGCTAAGGTGGTTAGCTCCACCCCCTTTCATCATATTTTATATTTTTTTAGAGTAAATTATATAATATGATGAAAATAATAGTATCTTTAGAAAGTCCATTTAATGATCAGAAAATGTTTATATAATATGTGTGGGTACAGTAAATAAGTAAGAGGAAAATTACAGCTAAACACAAACACCGCAGAAATGTAAAAACAGTCCTGGTCTTTAACGGTAAGAACATTGAAAAATGGTCTGGT
Organism: Bombina bombina; assembly: GCF_027579735.1. Taxonomy (NCBI): domain Eukaryota; kingdom Metazoa; phylum Chordata; class Amphibia; order Anura; family Bombinatoridae; genus Bombina; species Bombina bombina. The sequence goes on along the minus strand of NC_069507.1, from coordinate 127,019,715 downwards.
CAATAAGGGGTTAAAATGGCATCAAACTTGGCAGCCTAAAATTCTTAATAAGGGACCAAGCATTTCCTCTATAAAAACCATCTTGGCTTACCCAGATTTGGTTTGTTTCCCACAAATTTGGCATCCCTCTATAGGAAAAAGTTAAATCTAGTTTGAGCCAAATGATATTGATCATAAATTATGGCACCAATCTTGGCACGCTAGCATCCATGCATTTCAATGGGATATTCTAAAAGGGATCAGACCATTTATTCTATGAAAAGCATAATTACTCTTGGCTGGTTTTATACTAATTGGGCATCCCTCTAGTTAAAACAGTTAAATCTAGCCTTAGCCAAATGATATTCGGCTAGATTAAAAGTTTTGCGTTACGGTTTTAATGCTGAAAAAATGGCAATTTCAGCGTAAAAACAGTAACGCAGCTATTGTAAGTCGTGTCGGTATAGCTAAACCGCAAGCATTTTAGCCTGTAACGCAACGTCAATCCCGCACTCAAAAAAATGATGTTTTTGCGTGGGTTTTCCATAGCGTCAGTATTACAGGTTGTGCAGTGAGGCTAAAATGCTTGCGTTACGGGGGCGGAGTTACCAGCCAAGCCGAGCAGACGTGTTGTGCATGAGCTCTCTACTACGGAGCTAAAATAAGCTGTTTTTTAGCCATAAATGAGGGCTCTTTTTGAGTTTATTTGATGGGACAGACTTCTGCAAGTGAACACTCCTAACTAGAGCTTTGTGGAGGACTTTCCTGACTAACTGGCTTGGGCCTTAGGATTTATGCATACTCTCATCTACAGCCCCTGACTTACTGCTCATTTCCTACCACCAAGTGCCAGGGCGTCTACCCTAGGCTCCGGTGGGTCGGGGCTCCGCTCCGGAGCTGGGATACCAGTACCTATCTGACTTCTGGGCCCTTCCATTCGCCCGCCTGTTAACAGGGTGCGCACTTACCAGTGGGACGTCACGGCTTATTAGGAGGCCGGCTGCAGACCGTCTCTGAGGCGGACTTCTGGGGTTACTTACCGGAGCCTGTCGGGCTGGAGAAAGTGTTCAGTGTGGAGCCCTCAACTTCTCAGGCAGCGATCTTTGAGGTGAGACCGGCATCTGCGGGGAGAACATAACGGCCGCCATCTTTTTTTCTGGCCTCACGCTTCTCCTTTACTTCCTCCTGGAATGGCTGGAGCCTATCTGTTGAAGCAGCTACTGTTGAGGTGGCCCTGTACACTCCTCCACTTCGATCCCAGTGAGGATCTTCACCTGCTTCTGCCTTCACCCTGTGCTGGTTTGGGCCCACATCTTACAGTACAGGCCGCATCGTTTGTGTATACACGCTAGCTGCCACGTGGGTGACCTGCCAGATAGGTCGCAATTAGATTAGCTCTACTACCCGGCTTCTATTTGAGTATCGGCTCACTCTTCAGCAGTGACATCACTGGCACGGGTCTTCACTCTGTGCTAGCCGAAGGACATCAGAGGACACCTTGGATATTGCACACAGGGGTAAGAGACTGTTTGCTATCTGACAGGAGTAGTTGAGCCCCAGTTCCCCTATCAAGTTTAAGGTAACACCTAAGGCCAAAATCCATACCCGCCTGCTGCCCACCTTTTAGCCCATAAACCTATCACCCCATCTTTGTACTCTAAGGGGCTATATAACTTACTAGGGCTACAAGACTTTCTGAGGATACACTCTTTAGTGGCGCTGTTTCCCTGGGCCCAATAACGGTCAGGGCTCCCAAGACCTAGTTTATAATTTACTAAATCCTATTTTAAGCTTTCTACTAGAGCTTTTCTGAGAAGGAATTCTATATTATTTGGTACTTGCAGGAAAGCCCCTTAACTTTACCCAATCCGATTCCTAACCTAGATTTGCACAGTGGCCCTTTTTGTTTCGTGACCTTAGGGGTGACTGCTGGAGCAGCTACTCATGCGGTCCTGCCAATATTAGTACCTCTGCACAGAGCTCTCACTAGTGATTTTTACACAGGCTGCCCTGGACTAAGCATTGCCCTAATAAGCTATTTTCGCGTCAGCTAAACTGTTTTTGGGACATTAACCCAAAAGTGTAGTGCCATTTTCCTGCTTAACCTGAAATTTAACTTTTACAGGTTGCTAATATTGCACTGTGTGCTACCATGTCATATGATCTGTTTGTATTGTGTTTTTTCCTGAAATCTCATTTTGTACTCTGAAATCTGTGTGACCTCTGAGCTGGTCACTTCCACTTCCCCTTTCCCCTTCCTTCGGGTCGTATCCCCTATTCCCTGAGTTAAGAGGGGGTCCGTCAGCCCTTACTAAGTGGAAATTTCAGCGCGCTGATAAGTGGTGGATGGACTGAGTCCTTGGCAGCATTATTTGACCAGCACCATATTAGCCCACTCACTAAGCTTCTCTTACATATGCACCATTAGATAGAGAATAAAAGGCAATACATAAAATGATGTAGCCCTACTAGAGAAATGGTTACCAGTCCCACTCTAAAGATGTAGGTGTAATGCCTGGAATATTAATGCATTAGTTAACCTAGCCCTCTTTTTCAACAGCGGTGTGTATATCTCTTATTTGCTTAGTTGTCCATAGTACCTCGCTCTAACGGTATATGAGTAATACCTGAAATGTTTATGCATTAGTTGATATAACCCTCTTTTTTAACAGTGGTGTGTATATCTCTTGTTAGAATAGCTGGCCATTGTGAGGTTGCCACATTGGGTGCTGTGCGTTCTCCAAAATGCCTCACTCTGCCAGGAAGCACCCCAAGTCTAACTCAAAGTCCAAGAAAATGGTATATGACCACTTTACGCAGTCAGTTAAAGAACCGGCCATGGAGGCCCACAGAGAGCTAAGTGACCCTGACTCTCAGGAGTCAGTCTCAATCTAGCACGCCCTCTGCAATCACTTCCCAGCATTTTATCACGGAATCTACACTCAAAAAAATGCTAGCCATGCAGATTCGATCCATAACTCAGGAGATCCAGCGTAGCTCTGCTGAACTTAAGAAGGAGATCTCTAAAATTGGCGAGAGGGTAGATGCGTTAGAGTGCAAACAGGATAATATTGCGGTGGACCAATCTAGCCTTCTCTCGTATTCCGAAAATCTAGCCGAACAAATCTCGCAACTGGAGTTCAAGCTGGATGTTGAAGACAGGTCCAGGCACAACAACATAAGATTTAGGGGCATCCCGGAATCTGTCCCACCGTCAGAGCTACACGAATACCTACAAGCTCTGTTCCAGGAGTTGGTGGGTTCTCCTGAGGGTTTAACGAACACCATGGAGCGAGCTCACAGGGCCATCCGTTCTAGGATGGTGGCCCCGGACAAACCGAGGGACATCATAGTTTGTTTCCACAGCTTTCTATACAAAGATAAGTTAATGCAAGCCGCCTTCAAGAAGCCAACTCTTAGTGAGAGATTCAGAGATGTCCAACTCCTCCCTGACCTGTCAGCCCATACTTCAGCAACGCCGACAGTTCCAGCCTGTTACTACCATTCTCTGCAAACAACATCAAATACAGATGGGGCTACCCCACCAGACTCATCATCACCAAAGATAACCAAACGTCTGTGGCCACTACTGTTTCTCAGGGACTTTCTCTCCTTACATCTTGGGGTCTCCTGCATGAACCTACGCCTGCACAAGTGCCTTCTCATCCTAAACTGTGCACCAGAATGGTCCGCAAGAGATCAAAGATTGAAGCACCCTAGGATACATCAACTTCAAGATGCTATCAGACCTTTTGGCGACATTGCCGGATTTGTTAGGCCAGAGTTTAGGCACTATGTGAACATTCTACCACCTCACTGGCACGCCAGGACAACCTGGTAATTTATCATTTTTCTGGACTGTTAATTTTTGCTCACACCTTCAAATGTTTAGATATGCACTTTTAATAATGTTCTTTATGCTGTTTTGCACTGTTTAAATCAAGATTTACTGTTTATTAGTTCTTGACGTAAAATTGATTGTTCTAGAGCGGGGCTGGCGTTCTGGCCCTTATCTCACCTGCTCTCGAGCATAGTGTTCTCCCCCCCAACTAGAAGCCCATTCTAGGGTTCCTTTGTGGTGGACTGCTTCCACCACACTTTCAGACACTTTACTAGTGTCTAATTTTCCCTACCTACCCCCTCCCTTCCACCTATTCCTCATTAAAAGGTTTTCATACATCATCTTAGTTCTAACTAATTCTCACTCATAATGTTAGAGGCCTCAATTCTCCTCACAAATGCAGTCTATTACTGCGTTCATTAGAGCACCATAACCCCAACATAGTTTTCCTCCAGGAAACACACTGGTCAGCGAACGAACCTATTAGATTCTCCTCCAAGTCCTACACTCACATTGAATATGCCCCTTTCACCAAGAAAGCCAGAGGCACTGCTATCTTACTCCATAAGCGACTTTCATTTGAGTCAATCCAGGTTATTAAGGACCCTCAATCTAGACATGTCATCCTGATTTGCAAATTGAATCATGTAGTTTACACGTTGGCCTCTGTCTACCTCCCCAACACCCACCAGCCCAAATATCTTAAACACACCGGTCACATAATTGATCAGGTCAAACAGGGTAGAGTTATTTTAGGTGGGGTCTTTAATATGGTCTGGGACCCTAGAGCTGATAGGAAAACCGCTGGCGCAGACAAGACACACTTGCCTGCTGAACTTTTGACCAACAGGTTCCGCAACTTAATGTCCTGCTCAGGGTACTATGATGTTTGGAAAGCTATCCACTCTAAAGACATAGACTACACACATTTCTCACACCCACACAAGTAGTATGCTAGACTCGACTACATATTCTCCATGGCTGACTCATTAGACCTCATCACGCAAGCTAACATCTCCCTGTGTGCCTGGTTGGACCATGATCATGTCCTGGGTGATATGCGCTCGACAAACACACCATATAATAGAGCCCCATAGAGTATGCCCTACCACCTCCTTGGAGATGTTACGTTCAGAGAAGAACTCTGTAAGGAACTCATACACTATAATGCTCTATTCCGAGACAACACCTTATGGGGAGCTCTGAAAGCTACTCTAAGAGGACTCATGATCGGTAAACAAGCACATCTTAGAAAGCAAGCTGGACTCACCCTGTCACAAGCCCATATCAAGCTTAGAAAGCTAGAAACACAGAATAGGAATACTCCGTCTGCAGCCTGAACACTCCAAACTACTAATAACCAAGAATCATATCTCTCAAATTCAGCTACGCAGAACCCAAATTAATCTAACTAAATTGAAACAGTTGTTCTATTATAAAAGTAATAAAGCGGACACCCTTTTGGCCAACAAAATCAGAAACAGAGTAGCCTCCTCGCGTAACCCAGTATATGTTCTTCACACTCTCTCCTCAAAATCCCATCCCAAATCGGAGAGGAATTACTCAAACCTGTATAACATAAATAGCTCAGAAAGGCCTCAAGCGACTTCTTTGGAAAACATACATACTTATTTGGAGTTTTAAAGCTTCCCACACTTACTCCCGAACACCGCAACCTTTTGAGTTCCCCTTTTTCTCTTATGGAAATGCAGCAGGTCAAAAATTCGAATTCCTTTAAATCCTCTGGTCCAGACGGTTTCCCAGTCTATTTTTCTACATTTTTTATCCGGGAGCTTTCCCCCCTATTACTTAGGCTCTATAATCTTGCTAGGGAGGAGGGCTACTTCAAGAAAGAATTTCTGGAAGCTACCATTGTAACCATCCTTAAGCCAAATAAGGACCCTTCATTGTGATCCAGTTATAGGCCAATATCCCTCATTAACACTGACATAAAGTTCTACTCCAAGCTGTTGACTAACCGTGTAGCGAGTTTCTTGCCACACCTCATCAACCCGGATCAGGTGGGGTTCATCCCGCAACAGGAAGGCCCAGATAATACCAGGCGACTGCTAAATATCCTTAGTCTTTCTTCTAGCCTTAACAAGCCTCTATCGGTCATCTCTTTGGATGCCGAGAAGGCTTTTGACCATGTGTGATGGCAGTTCCTATGGGATGTCCTTGAGAACCTTCAGTTTCCTAGCAAATTGATGACGGTAAAAGCCCTCTACTCTACTCCTACTGCTTCGTTGAGAGATCTCGGTTTTCAGTCTTCTCCGTTCTTCATAACAAATGGCACCAGACAGGGCTTCCCCCTGTCGCCCCTATTATTTGCGTCGGTCATTGAACCACTAGCGGAGCAGATCAGAACCGATTCTCAAACTAAGGGATTCACTTTTTTGGCACTGTGTATAAGATAGCCTTGTTCGTGGACGACGTCAGTCTCTTCTCGATGGACCCTGCACATACTATACCCAGGCTACTGAAGATATTATGCATAAATAAAAAGAGAGAAGTGCTCAACCTGGAAACGAACAATAGCATAATAGCTTGTTCTATGGCTAGTTACCACCCAAGAAGCAGCCTCTTTTTGCTCAACATGTGCCTTTCACAGAGAAAAACTTTCCTGAAGCATATCAGTCTGATCCTGACTTCACAGTACAGTCCAGCCCCGAAATACCAGGCAATTCTTCTCTGAACGAGAGAAACAGCAAAACCCCAGACGTACGTTTCGGCCTATTGTGGGCCTCGTCAGTGAGGTGCAGCCATATCCCTCTAGGCACACTGAGCAACGGGTCCACGTCTGGATTCCCGCATCACACTTAGGGAGACTTCCCAAAATGTCATAATTTGCATAAATAAAAAGAGAGAAGTGCTCAACCTGGAAACGAACAATAGCATAATAGCTTGTTCTATGGCTAGTTACCACCCAAGAAGCAGCCTCTTTTTGCTCAACATGTGCCTTTCACAGAGAAAAACTTTCCTGAAGCATATCAGTCTGATCCTGACTTCACAGTACAGTCCAGCCCCGAAATACCAGGCAATTCTTCTCTGAACGAGAGAAACAGCAAAACCCCAGACGTACGTTTCGGCCTATTGTGGGCCTCGTCAGTGAGGTGCAGCCATATCCCTCTAGGCACACTGAGCAACGGGTCCACGTCTGGATTCCCGCATCACACTTAGGGAGACTTCCCAAAATGTCATAATTTGCATAAATAAAAAGAGAGAAGTGCTCAACCTGGAAACGAACAATAGCATAATAGCTTGTTCTATGGCTAGTTACCACCCAAGAAGCAGCCTCTTTTTGCTCAACATGTGCCTTTCACAGAGAAAAACTTTCCTGAAGCATATCAGTCTGATCCTGACTTCACAGTACAGTCCAGCCCCGAAATACCAGGCAATTCTTCTCTGAACGAGAGAAACAGCAAAACCCCAGACGTACGTTTCGGCCTATTGTGGGCCTCGTCAGTGAGGTGCAGCCATATCCCTCTAGGCACACTGAGCAACGGGTCCACGTCTGGATTCCCGCATCACACTTAGGGAGACTTCCCAAAATGTCATAATTTGCATAAATAAAAAGAGAGAAGTGCTCAACCTGGAAACGAACAATAGCATAATAGCTTGTTCTATGGCTAGTTACCACCCAAGAAGCAGCCTCTTTTTGCTCAACATGTGCCTTTCACAGAGAAGAACTTTCCTGAAGCATATCAGTCTGATCCTGACTTCACAGTACAGTCCAGCCCCGAAATACCAGGCAATTCTTCTCTGAACGAGAGAAACAGCAAAACCCCAGACGTACGTTTCGGCCCATTGTGGGCCTCGTCAGTGAGGTGCAGCCATATCCCTCTAGGCACACTGAGCAACGGGTCCACGTCTGGATTCCCGCATCACACTTAGGGAGACTTCCCAAAATGTCATAATTTGCATAAATAAAAAGAGAGAAGTGCTCAACCTGGAAACGAACAATAGCATAATAGCTTGTTCTATGGCTAGTTACCACCCAAGAAGCAGCCTCTTTTTGCTCAACATGTGCCTTTCACAGAGAAAAACTTTCCTGAAGCATATCAGTCTGATCCTGACTTCACAGTACAGTCCAGCCCCGAAATACCAGGCAATTCTTCTCTGAACGAGAGAAACAGCAAAACCCCAGACGTACGTTTCGGCCTATTGTGGGCCTCGTCAGTGAGGTGCAGCCATATCCCTCTAGGCACACTGAGCAACGGGTCCACGTCTGGATTCCCGCATCACACTTAGGGAGACTTCCCAAAATGTCATAATTTGCATAAATAAAAAGAGAGAAGTGCTCAACCTGGAAACGAACAATAGCATAATAGCTTGTTCTATGGCTAGTTACCACCCAAGAAGCAGCCTCTTTTTGCTCAACATGTGCCTTTCACAGAGAAAAACTTTCCTGAAGCATATCAGTCTGATCCTGACTTCACAGTACAGTCCAGCCCCGAAATACCAGGCAATTCTTCTCTGAACGAGAGAAACAGCAAAACCCCAGACGTACGTTTCGGCCTATTGTGGGCCTCGTCAGTGAGGTGCAGCCATATCCCTCTAGGCACACTGAGCAACGGGTCCACGTCTGGATTCCCGCATCACACTTAGGGAGACTTCCCAAAATGTCATAATTTGCATAAATAAATAGAGAGAAGTGCTCAACCTGGAAACGAACAATAGCATAATAGCTTGTTCTATGGCTAGTTACCACCCAAGAAGCAGCCTCTTTTTGCTCAACATGTGCCTTTCACAGAGAAACACTTTCCTGAAGCATATCAGTCTGATCCTGACTTCACAGTACAGTCCAGCCCCGAAATACCAGGCAATTCTTCTCTGAACGAGAGAAACAGCAAAACCCCAGACGTACGTTTCGGCCTATTGTGGGCCTCGTCAGTGAGGTGCAGCCATATCCCTCTAGGCACACTGAGCAACGGGTCCACGTCTGGATTCCCGCATCACACTTAGGGAGACTTCCCAAAATGTCATAATTTGCATAAATAAAAAGAGAGAAGTGCTCAACCTGGAAACGAACAATAGCATAATAGCTTGTTCTATGGCTAGTTACCACCCAAGAAGCAGCCTCTTTTTGCTCAACATGTGCCTTTCACAGAGAAAAACTTTCCTGAAGCATATCAGTCTGATCCTGACTTCACAGTACAGTCCAGCCCCGAAATACCAGGCAATTCTTCTCTGAACGAGAGAAACAGCAAAACCCCAGACGTACGTTTCGGCCTATTGTGGGCCTCGTCAGTGAGGTGCAGCCATATCCCTCTAGGCACACTGAGCAACGGGTCCACGTCTGGATTCCCGCATCACACTTAGGGAGACTTCCCAAAATGTCATAATTTGCATAAATAAAAAGAGAGAAGTGCTCAACCTGGAAACGAACAATAGCATAATAGCTTGTTCTATGGCTAGTTACCACCCAAGAAGCAGCCTCTTTTTGCTCAACATGTGCCTTTCACAGAGAAAAACTTTCCTGAAGCATATCAGTCTGATCCTGACTTCACAGTACAGTCCAGCCCCGAAATACCAGGCAATTCTTCTCTGAACGAGAGAAACAGCAAAACCCCAGACGTACGTTTCGGCCTATTGTGGGCCTCGTCAGTGAGGTGCAGCCATATCCCTCTAGGCACACTGAGCAACGGGTCCACGTCTGGATTCCCGCATCACACTTAGGGAGACTTCCCAAAATGTCATAATTTGCATAAATAAAAAGAGAGAAGTGCTCAACCTGGAAACGAACAATAGCATAATAGCTTGTTCTATGGCTAGTTACCACCCAAGAAGCAGCCTCTTTTTGCTCAACATGTGCCTTTCACAGAGAAAAACTTTCCTGAAGCATATCAGTCTGATCCTGACTTCACAGTACAGTCCAGCCCCGAAATACCAGGCAATTCTTCTCTGAACGAGAGAAACAGCAAAACCCCAGACGTACGTTTCGGCCTATTGTGGGCCTCGTCAGTGAGGTGCAGCCATGTCCCTCTAAGCACACTGAGCAACGGGTCCACGTCTGGATTCCCGCATCACACTTAGGGAGACTTCCCAAAATGTCATAATTTGCATAAATAAAAAGAGAGAAGTGCTCAACCTGGAAACGAACAATAGCATAATAGCTTGTTCTATGGCTAGTTACCACCCAAGAAGCAGCCTCTTTTTGCTCAACATGTGCCTTTCACAGAGAAAAACTTTCCTGAAGCATATCAGTCTGATCCTGACTTCACAGTACAGTCCAGCCCCGAAATACCAGGCAATTCTTCTCTGAACGAGAGAAACAGCAAAACCCCAGACGTACGTTTCGGCCTATTGTGGGCCTCGTCAGTGAGGTGCAGCCATATCCCTCTAGGCACACTGAGCAACGGGTCCACGTCTGGATTCCCGCATCACACTTAGGGAGACTGCCCAAAATGTCATAATTTGCATAAATAAAAAGAGAGAAGTGCTCAACCTGGAAACGAACAATAGCATAATAGCTTGTTCTATGGCTAGTTACCACCCAAGAAGCAGCCTGTTTTTGCTCAACATGTGCCTTTCACAGAGAAAAACTTTCCTGAAGCATATCAGTCTGATCCTGACTTCACAGTACAGTCCAGCCCCGAAATACCAGGCAATTCTTCTCTGAACGAGAGAAACAGCAAAACCCCAGATGTACGTTTCGGCTTATTGTGGGCCTCGTCAGTGAGGTGCAGCCATATCCCTCTAGGCACACTGAGCAACGGGTCCACGTCTGGATTCCCGCATCACACTTAGGGAGACTTCCCAAAATGTCATAATTTGCATAAATAAAAAGAGAGAAGTGCTCAACCTGGAAACGAACAATAGCATAATAGCTTGTTCTATGGCTAGTTACCACCCAAGAAGCAGCCTCTTTTTGCTCAACATGTGCCTTTCACAAAGAAAAACTTTCCTGAAGCATATCAGTCTGATCCTGACTTCACAGTACAGTCCAGCCCCGAAATACCAGGGAATTCTTCTCTGAACGAGAGAAACAGCAAAACCCCAGACGTACGTTTCGGCCTATTGTGGGCCTCGTCAGTGAGGTGCAGCCATATCCCTCTAGGCACACTGAGCAACGGGTCCACGTCTGGATTCCCGCATCACACTTAGGGAGACTTCCCAAAATGTTATAATTTGCATAAATAAAAAGAGAGAAGTGCTCAACCTGGAAACAAACAATAGCATAATAGCTTGTTCTATGGCTAGTTACCACCCAAGAAGCAGCCTCTTTTTGCTCAACATGTGCCTTTCACAGAGAAAAACTTTCCTGAAGCATATCAGTCTGATCCTGACTTCACAGTACAGTCCAGCCCCGAAATACCAGGCAATTCTTCTCTGAACGAGAGAAACAGCAAAACCCCAGACGTATGTTTCGGCCTATTGTGGGCCTCGTCAGTGAGATGCAGCCATATCCCTCTAGGCACACTGAGCAACGGGTCCATGTCTGGATTCCCGCATCACACTTAGGGAGACTTCCCAAAATGTCATAATTTGCATAAATAAAAAGAGAGAAGTGCTCAACCTGGAAACGAACAATAGCATAATAGCTTGTTCTATGGCTAGTTACCACCCAAGAAGCAGCCTCTTTTTGCTCAACATGTGCCTTTCAAAGAGAAAAAAGTTCTTCTCTGTGAAAGGCACATTTTGAGCAAAAAGAGGCTGCTTCTTGGGTGGTAACTAGCCATAGAGCAAGCTATTATGCTATTGTTCGTTCCCAGGTTGAGCGCTTCTCTCTTTTTATTTATGCAAATTATGACATTTTGGGAAGTCTCCCTAAGTGTGATGCGGGAATCCAGACGTGGACCCGTTGCTCAGTGTGCCTAGAGGGATATGGCTGCACCTCACTGACGAGGCCCACAATAGGCCGAAACGTACGTCTGGGGTTTTGCTGTTTCTCTCGTTCAGAGAGGGATTGCCTGGTATTTCGGGGCTGGACTGTACTGTGAAGTCAGGATCAGACTGATATGCTTCAGGAAAGTTCTTCTCTGTGAAAGGCACATTTTGAGCAAAAAGAGGCTGCTTCTTGGGTGGTAACTAGCCATAGAGCAAGCTATTATGCTATTGTTCGTTCCCAGGTTGAGCGCTTCTCTCTTTTTATTTATGCAAATTATGACATTTTGGGAAGTCCCCCCATGTGTGATGCGGGAATCCAGACGTGGACCCGTTGCTCAGTGTGCCTAGAGGGATATGGCTGCACCTCACTGACGAGGCCCACAATAGGCCGAAACGTACGTCTGGGGTTTTGCTGTTTCTCTCGTTCAGAGAGGGATTGCCTGGTATTTCGGGGCTGGACTGTACTGTGAAGTCAGGATCAGACTGATATGCTTCAGGAAAGTTCTTCTCTGTGAAAGGCACATTTTGAGCAAAAAGAGGCTGCTTCTTGGGTGGTAACTAGCCATAGAGCAAGCTATTATGCTATTGTTCGTTCCCAGGTTGAGCGCTTCTCTCTTTTTATTTATGCAAATTATGACATTTTGGGAAGTCTCCCTAAGTGTGATGCGGGAATCCAGACGTGGACCCGTTGCTCAGTGTGCCTAGAGGGATATGGCTGCACCTCACTGACGAGGCCCACAATAGGCCGAAACGTACGTCTGGGGTTTTGCTGTTTTTCTCGTTCAGAGAGGGATTGCCTGGTATTTCGGGGCTGGACTGTACTGTGAAGTCAGGATCAGACTGATATGCTTCAGGAAAGTTCTTCTCTGTGAAAGGCACATTTTGAGCAAAAAGAGGCTGCTTCTTGGGTGGTAACTAGCCATAGAGCAAGCTATTATGCTATTGTTCGTTCCCAGGTTGAGCGCTTCTCTCTTTTTATTTATGCAAATTATGACATTTTGGGAAGTCTCCCTAAGTATGATGCGGGAATCCAGACGTGGACCCGTTGCTCAGTGTGCCTAGAGGGATATGGCTGCACCTCACTGACGAGGCCCACAATAGGCCGAAACGTACGTCTGGGGTTTTGCTGTTTCTCTCGTTCAGAGAGGGATTGCCTGGTATTTCGGGGCTGGACTGTACTGTGAAGTCAGGATCAGACTGATATGCTTCAGGAAAGTTCTTCTCTGTGAAAGGCACATTTTGAGCAAAAAGAGGCTGCTTCTTGGGTGGTAACTAGCCATAGAGCAAGCTATTATGCTATTGTTCGTTCCCAGGTTGAGCGCTTCTCTCTTTTTATTTATGCAAATTATGACATTTTGGGAAGTCTCCCTAAGTGTGATGCGGGAATCCAGACGTGGACCCGTTGCTCAGTGTGCCTAGAGGGATATGGCTGCACCTCACTGACGAGGCCCACAATAGGCCGAAACGTACGTCTGGGGTTTTGCTGTTTCTCTCGTTCAGAGAGGGATTGCCTGGTATTTCGGGGCTGGACTGTACTGTGAAGTCAGGATCAGACTGATATGCTTCAGGAAAGTTCTTCTCTGTGAAAGGCACATTTTGAGCAAAAAGAGGCTGCTTCTTGGGTGGTAACTAGCCATAGAGCAAGCTATTATGCTATTGTTCGTTCCCAGGTTGAGCGCTTCTCTCTTTTTATTTATGCAAATTATGACATTTTGGGAAGTCTCCCTAAGTGTGATGCGGGAATCCAGACGTGGACCCGTTGCTCAGTGTGCCTAGAGGGATATGGCTGCACCTCACTGACGAGGCCCACAATAGGCCGAAACGTACGTCTGGGGTTTTGCTGTTTCTCTCGTTCAGAGAGGGATTGCCTGGTATTTCGGGGCTGGACTGTACTGTGAAGTCAGGATCAGACTGATATGCTTCAGGAAAGTTCTTCTCTGTGAAAGGCACATTTTGAGCAAAAAGAGGCTACTTCTTGGGTGGCAACTAGCCATAGAGCAAGCTATTATGCTATTGTTCGTTCCCAGGTTGAGCGCTTCTCTCTTTTTATTTATGCAAATTATGACATTTTGGGAAGTCTCCCTAAGTGTGATGCGGGAATCCAGACGTGGACCCGTTGCTCAGTGTGCCTAGAGGGATATGGCTGCACCTCACTGACGAGGCCCACAATAGGCAGAAACGTACGTCTGGGGTTTTGCTGTTTCTCTCGTTCAGAGAGGGATTGCCTGGTATTTCGGGGCTGGACTGTACTGTGAAGTCAGGATCAGACTGATATGCTTCAGGAAAGTTCTTCTCTGTGAAAGGCACATTTTGAGCAAAAAGAGGCTACTTCTTGGGTGGTAACTAGCCATAGAGCAAGCTATTATGCTATTGTTCGTTCCCAGGTTGAGCGCTTCTCTCTTTTTATTTATGCAAATTATGACATTTTGGGAAGTCTCCCTAAGTGTGATGCGGGAATCCAGACGTGGACCCATTGCTCAGTATGCCTAGAGGGATATGGCTGCACCTCACTGACGAGGCCCACAATAGGCCGAAACGTACGTCTGGGGTTTTGCTGTTTCTCTCGTTCAGAGAGGGATTGCCTGGTATTTCGGGGCTGGACTGTACTGTGAAGTCAGGATCAGACTGATATGCTTCAGGAAAGTTCTTCTCTGTGAAAGGCACATTTTGAGCAAAAAGAGGCTGCTTCTTGGGTGGTAACTAGCCATAGAGCAAGCTATTATGCTATTGTTCGTTCCCAGGTTGAGCGCTTCTCTCTTTTTATTTATGCAAATTATGACATTTTGGGAAGTCTCCCTAAGTGTGATGCGGGAATCCAGACGTGGACCCGTTGCTCAGTGTGCCTAGAGGGATATGGCTGCACCTCACTGACGAGGCCCACAATAGGCCGAAACGTACGTCTGGGGTTTTGCTGTTTCTCTCGTTCAGAGAGGGATTGCCTGGTATTTCGGGGCTGGACTGTACTGTGAAGTCAGGATCAGACTGATATGCTTCAGGAAAGTTCTTCTCTGTGAAAGGCACATTTTGAGCAAAAAGAGGCTGCTTCTTGGGTGGTAACTAGCCATAGAGCAAGCTATTATGCTATTGTTCGTTCCCAGGTTGAGCGCTTCTCTCTTTTTATTTATGCAAATTATGACATTTTGGGAAGTCTCCCTAAGTGTGATGCGGGAATCCAGACGTGGACCCGTTGCTCAGTGTGCCTAGAGGGATATGGCTGCACCTCACTGACGAGGCCCACAATAGGCCGAAACGTACGTCTGGGGTTTTGCTGTTTCTCTCGTTCAGAGAGGGATTGCCTGGTATTTCGGGGCTGGACTGTACTGTGAAGTCAGGATCAGACTGATATGCTTCAGGAAAGTTCTTCTCTGTGAAAGGCACATTTTGAGCAAAAAGAGGCTGCTTCTTGGGTGGTAACTAGCCATAGAGCAAGCTATTATGCTATTGTTCGTTCCCAGGTTGAGCGCTTCTCTCTTTTTATTTATGCAAATTATGACATTTTGGGAAGTCTCCCTAAGTGTGATGCGGGAATCCAGACGTGGACCCGTTGCTCAGTGTGCCTAGAGGGATATGGCTGCACCTCACTGACGAGGCCCACAATAGGCCGAAACGTACGTCTGGGGTTTTGCTGTTTCTCTCGTTCAGAGAGGGATTGCCTGGTATTTCGGGGCTGGACTGTACTGTGAAGTCAGGATCAGACTGATATGCTTCAGGAAAGTTCTTCTCTGTGAAAGGCACATTTTGAGCAAAAAGAGGCTGCTTCTTGGGTGGTAACTAGCCATAGAGCAAGCTATTATGCTATTGTTCGTTCCCAGGTTGAGCGCTTCTCTCTTTTTATTTATGCAAATTATGACATTTTGGGAAGTCTCCCTAAGTGTGATGCGGGAATCCAGACGTGGACCCGTTGCTCAGTGTGCCTAGAGGGATATGGCTGCACCTCACTGACGAGGCCCACAATAGGCCGAAACGTACGTCTGGGGTTTTGCTGTTTCTCTCGTTCAGAGAGGGATTGCCTGGTATTTCGGGGCTGGACTGTACTGTGAAGTCAGGATCAGACTGATATGCTTCAGGAAAGTTCTTCTCTGTGAAAGGCACATTTTGAGCAAAAAGAGGCTACTTCTTGGGTGGTAACTAGCCATAGAGCAAGCTATTATGCTATTGTTCGTTCCCAGGTTGAGCGCTTCTCTCTTTTTATTTATGCAAATTATGACATTTTGGGAAGTCTCCCTAAGTGTGATGCGGGAATCCAGACGTGGACCCATTGCTCAGTATGCCTAGAGGGATATGGCTGCACCTCACTGACGAGGCCCACAATAGGCCGAAACGTACGTCTGGGGTTTTGCTGTTTCTCTCGTTCAGAGAGGGATTGCCTGGTATTTCGGGGCTGGACTGTACTGTGAAGTCAGGATCAGACTGATATGCTTCAGGAAAGTTCTTCTCTGTGAAAGGCACATTTTGAGCAAAAAGAGGCTGCTTCTTGGGTGGTAACTAGCCATAGAGCAAGCTATTATGCTATTGTTCGTTCCCAGGTTGAGCGCTTCTCTCTTTTTATTTATGCAAATTATGACATTTTGGGAAGTCTCCCTAAGTGTGATGCGGGAATCCAGACGTGGACCCGTTGCTCAGTGTGCCTAGAGGGATATGGCTGCACCTCACTGACGAGGCCCACAATAGGCCGAAACGTACGTCTGGGGTTTTGCTGTTTCTCTCGTTCAGAGAGGGATTGCCTGGTATTTCGGGGCTGGACTGTACTGTGAAGTCAGGATCAGACTGATATGCTTCAGGAAAGTTCTTCTCTGTGAAAGGCACATTTTGAGCAAAAAGAGGCTACTTCTTGGGTGGTAACTAGCCATAGAGCAAGCTATTATGCTATTGTTCGTTCCCAGGTTGAGCGCTTCTCTCTTTTTATTTATGCAAATTATGACATTTTGGGAAGTCTCCCTAAGTGTGATGCGGGAATCCAGACGTGGACCCATTGCTCAGTATGCCTAGAGGGATATGGCTGCACCTCACTGACGAGGCCCACAATAGGCCGAAACGTACGTCTGGGGTTTTGCTGTTTCTCTCGTTCAGAGAGGGATTGCCTGGTATTTCGGGGCTGGACTGTACTGTGAAGTCAGGATCAGACTGATATGCTTCAGGAAAGTTCTTCTCTGTGAAAGGCACATTTTGAGCAAAAAGAGGCTGCTTCTTGGGTGGTAACTAGCCATAGAGCAAGCTATTATGCTATTGTTCGTTCCCAGGTTGAGCGCTTCTCTCTTTTTATTTATGCAAATTATGACATTTTGGGAAGTCTCCCTAAGTGTGATGCGGGAATCCAGACGTGGACCCGTTGCTCAGTGTGCCTAGAGGGATATGGCTGCACCTCACTGACGAGGCCCACAATAGGCCGAAACGTACGTCTGGGGTTTTGCTGTTTCTCTCGTTCAGAGAGGGATTGCCTGGTATTTCGGGGCTGGACTGTACTGTGAAGTCAGGATCAGACTGATATGCTTCAGGAAAGTTCTTCTCTGTGAAAGGCACATTTTGAGCAAAAAGAGGCTGCTTCTTGGGTGGTAAATAGCCATAGAGCAAGCTATTATGCTATTGTTCGTTCCCAGGTTGAGCGCTTCTCTCTTTTTATTTATGCAAATTATGACATTTTGGGAAGTCTCCCTAAGTGTGATGCGGGAATCCAGACGTGGACCCGTTGCTCAGTGTGCCTAGAGGGATATGGCTGCACCTCACTGACGAGGCCCACAATAGGCCGAAACGTACGTCTGGGGTTTTGCTGTTTCTCTCGTTCAGAGAGGGATTGCCTGGTATTTCGGGGCTGGACTGTACTGTGAAGTCAGGATCAGACTGATATGCTTCAGGAAAGTTCTTCTCTGTGAAAGGCACATTTTGAGCAAAAAGAGGCTGCTTCTTGGGTGGTAACTAGCCATAGAGCAAGCTATTATGCTATTGTTCGTTCCCAGGTTGAGCGCTTCTCTCTTTTTATTTATGCAAATTATGACATTTTGGGAAGTCTCCCTAAGTGTGATGCGGGAATCCAGACGTGGACCCGTTGCTCAGTGTGCCTAGAGGGATATGGCTGCACCTCACTGACGAGGCCCACAATAGGCCGAAACGTACGTCTGGGGTTTTGCTGTTTCTCTCGTTCAGAGAGGGATTGCCTGGTATTTTGGGGCTGGACTGTACTGTGAAGTCAGGATCAGACTGATATGCTTCAGGAAAGTTCTTCTCTGTGAAATGCACATTTTGAGCAAAAAGAGGCTACTTCTTGGGTGGTAACTAGCCATAGAGCAAGCTATTATGCTATTGTTCGTTCCCAGGTTGAGCGCTTCTCTCTTTTTATTTATGCAAATTATGACATTTTGGGAAGTCTCCCTAAGTGTGATGCGGGAATCCAGACGTGGACCCGTTGCTCAGTGTGCCTAGAGGGATATGGCTGCACCTCACTGACGAGGCCCACAATAGGCCGAAACGTACGTCTGGGGTTTTGCTGTTTCTCTCGTTCAGAGAGGGATTGCCTGGTATTTCGGGGCTGGACTGTACTGTGAAGTCAGGATCAGACTGATATGCTTCAGGAAAGTTCTTCTCTGTGAAAGGCACATTTTGAGCAAAAAGAGGCTACTTCTTGGGTGGTAACTAGCCATAGAGCAAGCTATTATGCTATTGTTCGTTCCCAGGTTGAGCGCTTCTCTCTTTTTATTTATGCAAATTATGACATTTTGGGAAGTCTCCCTAAGTGTGATGCGGGAATCCAGACGTGGACCCGTTGCTCAGTGTGCCTAGAGGGATATGGCTGCACCTCACTGACGAGGCCCACAATAGGCCGAAACGTACGTCTGGGGTTTTGCTGTTTCTCTCGTTCAGAGAGGGATTGCCTGGTATTTCGGGGCTGGACTGTACTGTGAAGTCAGGATCAGACTGATATGCTTCAGGAAAGTTCTTCTCTGTGAAAGGCACATTTTGAGCAAAAAGAGGCTGCTTCTTGGGTGGTAACTAGCCATAGAGCAAGCTATTATGCTATTGTTCGTTCCCAGGTTGAGCGCTTCTCTCTTTTTATTTATGCAAATTATGACATTTTGGGAAGTCTCCCTAAGTGTGATGCGGGAATCCAGACGTGGACCCGTTGCTCAGTGTGCCTAGAGGGATATGGCTGCACCTCACTGACGAGGCCCACAATAGGCCGAAACGTACGTCTGGGGTTTTGCTGTTTCTCTCGTTCAGAGAGGGATTGCCTGGTATTTCGGGGCTGGACTGTACTGTGAAGTCAGGATCAGACTGATATGCTTCAGGAAAGTTCTTCTCTGTGAAAGGCACATTTTGAGCAAAAAGAGGCTGCTTCTTGGGTGGTAACTAGCCATAGAGCAAGCTATTATGCTATTGTTCGTTCCCAGGTTGAGCGCTTCTCTCTTTTTATTTATGCAAATTATGACATTTTGGGAAGTCTCCCTAAGTGTGATGCGGGAATCCAGACGTGGACCCGTTGCTCAGTGTGCCTAGAGGGATATGGCTGCACCTCACTGACGAGGCCCACAATAGGCCGAAACGTACGTCTGGGGTTTTGCTGTTTCTCTCGTTCAGAGAGGGATTGCCTGGTATTTCGGGGCTGGACTGTACTGTGAAGTCAGGATCAGACTGATATGCTTCAGGAAAGTTCTTCTCTGTGAAAGGCACATTTTGAGCAAAAAGAGGCTGCTTCTTGGGTGGTAACTAGCCATAGAGCAAGCTATTATGCTATTGTTCGTTCCCAGGTTGAGCGCTTCTCTCTTTTTATTTATGCAAATTATGACATTTTGGGAAGTCTCCCTAAGTGTGATGCGGGAATCCAGACGTGGACCCGTTGCTCAGTGTGCCTAGAGGGATATGGCTGCACCTCACTGACGAGGCCCACAATAGGCCGAAACGTACGTCTGGGGTTTTGCTGTTTCTCTCGTTCAGAGAGGGATTGCCTGGTATTTCGGGGCTGGACTGTACTGTGAAGTCAGGATCAGACTGATATGCTTCAGGAAAGTTCTTCTCTGTGAAAGGCACATTTTGAGCAAAAAGAGGCTGCTTCTTGGGTGGTAACTAGCCATAGAGCAAGCTATTATGCTATTGTTCGTTCCCAGGTTGAGCGCTTCTCTCTTTTTATTTATGCAAATTATGACATTTTGGGAAGTCTCCCTAAGTGTGATGCGGGAATCCAGACGTGGACCCGTTGCTCAGTGTGCCTAGAGGGATATGGCTGCACCTCACTGACGAGGCCCACAATAGGCCGAAACGTACGTCTGGGGTTTTGCTGTTTCTCTCGTTCAGAGAGGGATTGCCTGGTATTTCGGGGCTGGACTGTACTGTGAAGTCAGGATCAGACTGATATGCTTCAGGAAAGTTCTTCTCTGTGAAAGGCACATTTTGAGCAAAAAGAGGCTGCTTCTTGGGTGGTAACTAGCCATAGAGCAAGCTATTATACTATTGTTCGTTCCCAGGTTGAGCGCTTCTTTCTTTTTATTTATGCAAATTATGACATTTTGGGAAGTCTCCCTAAGTGTGATGCGGGAATCCAGACGTGGACCCGTTGCTCAGTGTGCCTAGAGGGATATGGCTGCACCTCACTGACGAGGCCCACAATAGGCCGAAACGTACGTCTGGGGTTTTGCTGTTTCTCTCGTTCAGAGAGGGATTGCCTGGTATTTCGGGGCTGGACTGTACTGTGAAGTCAGGATCAGACTGATATGCTTCAGGAAAGTTCTTCTCTGTGAAAGGCACATTTTGAGCAAAAAGAGGCTGCTTCTTGGGTGGTAACTAGCCATAAAGCAAGCTATTATGCTATTGTTCGTTCCCAGGTTGAGCGCTTCTCTCTTTTTATTTATGCAAATTATGACATTTTGGGAAGTCTCCCTAAGTGTGATGCGGGAATCCAGACGTGGACCCGTTGCTCAGTGTGCCTAGAGGGATATGGCTGCACCTGACTGACGAGGCCCACAATAGGCCGAAACGTACGTCTGGGGTTTTGCTGTTTCTCTCGTTCAGAGAGGGATTGCCTGGTATTTCGGGGCTGGACTGTACTGTGAAGTCAGGATCAGACTGATATGCTTCAGGAAAGTTCTTCTCTGTGAAAGGCACATTTTGAGCAAAAAGAGGCTGCTTCTTGGGTGGTAACTAGCCATAAAGCAAGCTATTATGCTATTGTTCGTTCCCAGGTTGAGCGCTTCTCTCTTTTTATTTATGCAAATTATGACATTTTGGGAAGTCTCCCTAAGTGTGATGCGGGAATCCAGACGTGGACCCGTTGCTCAGTGTGCCTAGAGGGATATGGCTGCACCTCACTGACGAGGCCCACAATAGGCCGAAACGTACGTCTGGGGTTTTGCTGTTTCTCTCGTTCAGAGAGGGATTGCCTGGTATTTCGGGCTGGACTGTACTGTGAAGTCAGGATCAGACTGATATGCTTCAGGAAAGTTCTTCTCTGTGAAAGGCACATTTTGAGCAAAAAGAGGCTGCTTCTTGGGTGGTAACTAGCCATAGAGCAAGCTATTATGCTATTGTTCGTTCCCAGGTTGAGCGCTTCTCTCTTTTTATTTACTGAAGATATTAGACTGCTTTGGAGCCCATTCCTTTTATAAATTGAATTTGTCAAAAACAGAGATATACACACAGGGTTTCCGTTAGCATCCTTGAAAAACAGTTTTGACTTCAACTGGACAGAGAAATGTATTCTTCACCTAGGTGTCAAGCTATCCGGTGCCTTGTTTGCCATGTGCTGCTGGCAGCCATTTTACTCACCTCTCTTGCTGACTCTAGTGCATACTGTGTGATGCTGCTCATTTCCTGCACTTCCTTTTATGGCCAGACTGGTGTACATCATCCGTGTGAGACAGGATGCAGTCTCAGAATTGTGATGTCAGCACTTATTATTTAAAGGGCCTCTGTTCAGTATGCTTTGCCCTTGCGTTGTCTCAGACCTGTTTGTGAGAGCTCCTGTGTATTACCTGGCTGTCTGACGTCCCTACTGGTTCATGATCCCTGGCTTGTTCCTGTCTCTGCTGTTCTCCTTGTTCCTGATTCTGGCTCGTCTGACTACTTGCTTTGGCTCCTGACTTGGCTCGTCTGACTATTTGATTTGTCACCTGACTGGGCTCGTCTGACTACCAGCTCTGGTTTTGATTCCTGGCTTGTTATTTGACTTGTGGACTTTTTATTATTTTTTGCTATTAAAGGGACAGTCAAGTCCAAAAAAAACTTTCATTTTTCAAATAGGGCATGTCATTTTAAAAAAGTTTCCAATTTACTTTTATCAACAATTTTGCTTTGTTCTCTTGGTATTCTAGTTGAAAGCAAACCTAGGAAGGTGCATATGATAATTTCTAAGCCCTTGAAGGCCGCCTCTATTTTATTTACTTTTCACAGCAGTGGAGAGCAAGCTCATGTAGGCCATATAGATAGCATTGTGATCATGCCCGTGGCTAGTGGCAGACACTGCACTAATTGGCTAAAATGCAACTATATGCAAAATAACTAAAAGTCATGTGATTAGGGGTGGTCAGAAGATGCTTAGATACAAGTTAGTCACAGAAGTAAAAAGTATATTAATAAAACAGTGTTGGTTTTACAAAACTGGGGAATGGGTAATAAAGGGATTATCTATCTTTTTAAACAACAAAAATTCTGGTGTTGACTGTCCCTTTAATAAAGGTGTGATTATTTTTGCACTTCTCGTCTCAGTCTGATTCCTGGCACCCTGACACTTTGCTCGAGTTATTAAATATAATTATCTTCCCCTACTTTTGGCGCTTCGAACCCTTAAAAACAACTGGAGATTATCCCATGTTTCCTGGCTAGGTAGAATAGCTGCATTAAAAATTTCTTTCTTGCCCAGGCTTACGTATTTATTTCAATGTCTCTCCATTAGGGTCTGATTCCTGGCACCTTGACATTACGCAAGGGCCATGAATCCTGATGGTGCTAATAATCCACCTTTACCTGCCATAATTTCCAGGATGGATGAACAGGATCACCGCTTGGATCAATTTGCACTAGCCTTGCAAACCCTGCTGACTCACACTGCACATTTGGACCAAAGTGTCCCACAAGTTATGGCTGCTCCTGTTTCCGCTGCTGCACCTAGTTCTACCAGGAGCATGTCCGGTTCTGCACCTCTACCTCAGCGATATGGAGGCGATCCTAATCAGTGCAGAGGGTTTTTGAACCAGGTGGGCATTTATTTTGAGATGTTACCTCAGCCGTTTCCCTCTGACAGAGCTAAGGTGGGATTTCTCAGCTCTTGCCCGGGGCTAATCCCTTGCGGGAGACTAATAAACCTGTGATTTTAAATTACCTTGAATTTGTGGCCTCCTTTCGAAGGGTATTTGATGTTCCGGCTCGCTCCTCCTCTACTGCTAAACGACTCATGTCCATTCAGCAAGGTACAAGATCAGTTGCTCAGTATGCCATTGAGTTCCATATGCTTGCCGCAGAGGTAGGTTGAAACAATGAAGCCCTTGTTGCCGCCTTCTTTCATGGGCTCTCTGATGTGATTAAAGACGAAGTTGCTGCAAGAGATTTACCAGAAGATCTCAAGGCATTGGTGTCTTTTTTTATCCTAATTGACATCAGACTAAGTGAGAGGCCCTCTTTCAAGGAGCGCTTGCGGAAGCTTCCTGTTCCGTGGTCTCCTACATGTTCATTCCCAGCCATGCCTCCCCTCCCATGCCTCCTGGTCCTGAGTCACCAGGTACTGCTGAGCCGATGCAGTTGGGATTCATGCGTCTCTCCGCGGCGGAGAGGGCCTTTAGGAGGTGGGAGGGGCTCTGCCTCTATTGTGGGTTACAGGGCCACCTTTTGAAGTCTTGTCCTACACTGCCGGGAAACGCTCACAGCTAAGGTCCTGTTGGGGGCAGACCTTGGGTGGTTTATCCTCGGAACCCCTAAAGGAGAAACCTTTGGTCATGGTTGTCCTTTCCTGGGTGGACACCTCCATAGTCACCCAGGTTCTTGTTGACTCCGGTGCTGCGGGCTATTTCATTGACAGTGCTTTTGTATCAAAGCACTCCATTCCTGTTTTGCCTCTGTCCGTTCCGCTTGCTATTGAGGCCATTGATGGCAGGCCCCTTCAGCCTGCACTCGTTACTCACGAAACTGCTCCGTTATCCATGGCTGTTGGGGCTCTCCATTTTGAAACCCTCCAGTTCCAGGTGATAAACTCTGCATTTTCCGGTTAATCTGGGTTATCCCTGGCTCCAAAAGCAGAATCCCAGTCTTGACTGGCGCAGGTCCGAAATTTTGTTGTGGTCTCTGCAATGTATTTTCACTTGTCTTCGGAAACCAGTTAAAATCTTGTGTATGTTTTCGTTATCTCAATTGCCAGAGGAGTACCGAGAGTTCCTAGATGTTTTTGACAAGGTGCGTGCTGGTACGTTGCCTCCTCAGCGGTCTTACAATTGTGCCATAGACCTGCAAACCCGGAGCCATTCCTCCTCGGGGCCGGGTTTACCCTCTGTCTGTTGCGGAGAATTGTGCTATGGAGGAGTATGTTGCTGATGCTCTGTCGTGGGGGATCATCTGCAAATCCTGCTCTCCTGCAGGGGCTGGCTTCTTCTTTGTGAAGAAAAAGGGTGGCGAGTTAAGACCATGTATCGATTATAGGGGCCTTAATCGTCTTACCATTATGAATGCTTACCCTATTCCGCTTATTACGGAACTCTTTGACCGCCTCAAGGGAGCTACGGTCTTTACTAAACTTGATTTGAGAGGAGCGTACAATCTCGTTAGGATCAAGGAGGGCCACGAATGGAAAACAGCATTTAACACCAGGAGCGGGCATTATGAGTATCTTGTAATGCCCTTTGGCCTATGTAATGCTCCTGCTGTTTTCCAGGAATTTATTAATGATGTCCTACAAGATATGTTGCAACAGTGTGTTGTGGTGTACTTAGACGACATCCTCATACACTCACCCACACTTGAGGCTCATCGTTCTGATGTTACACGGGTTCTTCAGAGACTACGTGAGAAAGGCCTGTTTTGTAAACTCGAGAAATGTGAGTTCTATCAGACTCAAGTAACCTTCCTAGGTTATGTTATCTCTGTTGCAGGGTTCTCCATGGACCCTGACAAGTTATCTGCAATGGCCTCGCCCAGTTGGTCTTCGCTCTATTCAACGTTTTTTGGGGTTCGCCAATTACTATAGAAAGTTTATTAAAAACTTTTCTTCCTTGGTCAAACCTATCACAGACATGACCCATAAAGAGAATGATCCACTCCATTGGTCACCTACTGCCATTAAGGCCTTTGATAGTCCTAACCCTGTCCTGCCTTTCGTTCTTGAGGTCGATGCATCTGAGACTGGAGTAGGTGCCCTCTTGTCTCAACGTCCTACGCCTGACGGTTCCTTGCATCCGTGTGGTTTCTTCTCTAAGAAATTGTCTCCAGCGGAGTGCAATTATGAAATTGGCGACAGGGAATTACTGGCCATAATTTTGGCACTCAAGGAATGGAGGCATCTTCTCGAGGGTACTAGCGTGCCAGTGCTCATTCTTACTGACCACAAGAATTTAACTTATCTATCTGAAGCAAAACGTTTGTCGCCCCGACGGGCCAGATGGGCGCTATTTTTGTCTCGGTTTAATTATGTGGTCTCCTACCTGCCTGGTAGTAAGAATGTTAGGGCTCATGCTCTCTCTCAACAGTTTTTGCCTCTGTCCAAGGAGGAGTCTGTACCTACTCCAGTTATACCTCCTGACCATATTTTGGCTACCATACATACTAATTTGTCTTCTCCCTTGGGGGAGGAGATCCTGGCTGCACAAATCAATGCACCTCCTGAGAAACCTAGTGGTAAGTGTTTTGTTCCTGAGAATCTTCAAACTAAACCTTTGCACACTTACCACTATCCTAAAGCCGTAGGTCACCCAGGCAAGAACCAAATGATTTGGTCTGTCACTCAACAATTCTGGTGGCAAGCTCTTTGTTCTGATGTTGCTGCGTATGTTGCCTCCTGCTCAGTTTGTGCACCGAATAAGACTCCTCAACGTCTTCCTGTGGGTCTTCTTCAACCTATTGCTAATGGTGAGCGTCCTTAGACACATCTTTCCATGGACTCCATTGTCAAGCTCCCTGTTTGCAATGGCAATACTGTTATCCTTATGGTGGTTGACCGTTTTTCTAAAATGTCACATTGCATTCCTTTGAAGAAGTTGCCTACCGCTCAGGAGCTTGCTTCAATTTTTGTCCGGGAGGTCTTCAGTTTACATGGGTTACCCAAGCAGATAGTGTCGGACCAGGGTAGCCAGTTTGTCTCCAGATTTTGGCGTTCCTTTTGTGCTCAAATGGGGATCCAGCTTTCCTTCTCCTCTGCATATCACCCTCAATCTAATGGGGCTGCGGAACGGTCTAATCAAGCTCTGGAACAGTTCCTCCATTGTTATGTCTCAGATCACCACAATAATTGGTCTGAACTGTTACCTTGGGCAGAGTTTGCTCGTAATAGTGCTATTAATGCTTCCTCCAAGTTATCCCTGTTCATGGTGAATTATGGGTTTCAACCATCCTTGTTGCCCGATTCATTCTTGTCTCAGGGTATTCCGGCTTTGGAGAAGAAACTCCGTTCCACGTGGGTGCAGATTCAGGATTGCCTTCATTGTTCTATGCAGCCCCAAAAGTTCCAGGCTGATTGTAGGCGCCTACCAGGTTGGTGAGAGAGTTTGGCTGTCCTCTTGCAACTTGAACCTTCGTGTGCCTTCCAATAAACTGGCTCCCAGTTATGTTGGTCCTTTTTGAATACTCTGACGGGTCAATCCTGTGGCCTACGCTCTTGACCTTCCTCCTGCAATGTGCATCTCCAATGTTTTTCATGTCTCCCTCTTGAAACCATTGGTTTGTAATCGGTTTACAACTGTGTTGCCTCGTCCCCATCCTATCTTTGTTGACAACCATGAGGAGTATGAGGTCAGCAGCATTATTGACTCTCATATGTCCAGGGGCCGCATACAGTATTTGGTTCACTGGAGGGGCTACGGTCCGGAGGAGCGTTCATGGGTTCCCTCCTCTGATGTTCATGCTCCCGCCCTCCTCCGTGCCTTCCATGCCTGTTTCCCCAATAAGCCTTTTGACCTCCCGCGGGGGAGGGGTCGTTGAGGAGAGGGTACTGTCAGGGTTTTTTCCCTGCCTTGTTTGTCATGTGCTGCTGGCAGCCATTTTACTCACCTCTCTTGCTGACTCTGGTGCATACTGTGTGAAGCTGCTCATTTCCTGCACTTCCTTTTATGGTCAGACTGATGTACATCATCCGTGTGAGACAGGATGCAGTCTCAGAATTGTGTCATCACTTATTATTTAAAGGGCCTCTGTTCAGTATGCTTTGTCCTTGCGTTGTCTCAGACCTGTTTGTGAGAGCCAATACATATATATGGATGACATGGAGGGTCACCTGAATCAGAAATTTAATAAAACATAACTTTTTAATATATACATATGAATGTATGGTGTGTGCTTTAAAACTTAGATTAAGAAAAAATATATAAGGGACAATTAGCCAAAAGGACACTTTCAAATTATACAAAATCTATAATCCTGCACCTCACACAGCTTCAGTGCAAACTCAAAATCGCTCAGACCTGCAAGAGAAGTGATCTACAAAGGGGATTGACCCCACCAACAAATTAACTATAAAACTGCAGTCAGTAAGCACCGGTCTGTGTAAGTGCAGATAAGGCAAAGTATAAGCCCAAAAAGCAGAAATTAAATCCAGCTATAGATGTGGAAATTGCCCCTAAACACGCCTGATGCGCATTTTGCCGTTATCACGGCTTTCTCAAAGGCTAACCCGATCCGGGATCGCCTCCTTGCCTTTAAACTAGTAACTGACTAATCATAGTGGAGTGTGGATACACACCCACTTATCCAACCTATCGAAAATGACAAGCGCCCATTACAACGTCACATTATCATCCAGCACTATAAACAAAACACTGAGTGTCATAGAAATTGCGAGGTAAAGAGCATATTGTGATCAAAGCTGATAATAATCTCCAAAATAAGGAACACATTGTATATCATTATTTCTACCAGGTGAAAATAGTATCAATGCGGTTGTGATCCAAAATAAAGACACAGAAATTCAATATAGGGACATAATGTATACTATTGTACCGCGGATATTACTACATTGTATGATAGCGCTGCTCCAGTGGGACACAATTAGAAATTTAGTATCCACTCTTAAAAGTAGAATGGTAATTTGTGATTCTATTACTAAATTTCAGAATACCGGAAAGTAATAGGAGCCTTCATATAAATCTCAAATTAATTTATCACAATGAATATTAATATTATTCATTGTGATAAATTAATTTGAGCTTTATATGAAGGCTCCTATTATATATAGTGTCTACAGTTTTACCTGCACCATCATGAAATTTAATAACATCACTAGTCATGATTCAATATTATTTGGAGAGCTTGATCGTACAAATACATCATATAACAATATTGGTATATAGATGTCCTTATACTGATAATCTATATGCTCTGCTCTATTTGAGGGTTTTAATCGCTCTGATTCTTGATGTATGATTTAGCTTACTTTCCGGTATTCTGAAATTTAGTAATAGAATCACACATTACCATTCTACTTTTAAGAGTGGATACTAACGCCTAGATTTAGAGTTTTGTCGGTAAAAACCGGCATAGCTAACGCTGCTTTTTTTCCCAGCGCACCCTTCAAACAACGCTGGTATTTAGAGTTGTCTGACGGGCTGCGTTAGGCTCAGAAAAGGGTGCGTTGAGCCTAATTTAGGTCCACTTCAACCCTCAATACCAGCGTTGCTTACGGTAGCTGTAAGCTGGAAAAACGTGCTTGTGCACGATATCCCCATAGGAAACAATGGGGCAGTTTGGGCTGAAAAAAAACCTAACACCTGCAAAAAAGCAGCGTTCAGCTCCTAACACAGCCCCATTGTTTCCTATGGGGAAACACTCTCTAAGTCTGCACCTAACACCCTAACATGAACCCCGAGTCTAAACACCCCTAACCTTACACTTATTAACCCCTAATCTGCCGCCCCTGCTATCGCTGACACCTGCATTATACTATTAACCCCTAATCTGCCGATCCAGACACCTCCGCAACCTACATTATCCCTATGTACCCCTAATCTGCTGCCCCTAACATCGCCGACACCTATATTATATTTATTACCCACTAATCTGCCCCCCCAACGTCGCCGCTACCTTACCTACACTTATTAACCCCTAATCTGCCGACCGGACCTCGCCGCCACTATAATAAATGTATTAACCCCTAAACCGCCGCACTCCCGCCTCGCAATCACTATAATAAATTTTATTAACCCCTAATCTGCCCTCCCTAACATCGTCGCCACCTACCTACAATTATTAACCCCTAATCTCCCTCCCGCACCATCGCTGCTACTATAATAAAATTATTAACCCCTAAACCTAACTCTAACCCTAACACCCCCCTAAGTTAAATATAATTTAAATTAAACAAAATAATATTCCTAAAATTAAATAAATTATTCCTATTTAAAACTAAATACTTACCTATAAAATAAACCCTAATATAGCTACAATATAAATAATAATTACATTGTATCTATTTTAGGATTTATATTTATTTCACAGGCAACTTTGTATTTATTTTAACTAGGTACAATAGCTATTAAATAGTTAATAACTATTTAATAGCTACCTAGTTAAAATAAGTACAAAATTACCTGTAAAATAAATCCTAACCTAAGTTACAATTAAACCTAACACTACACTATCATTAAATTAATTAAATAAATTACCTACAATTAGCTAAACTAAAATACAATTAAATAAACTATTCTATAATACAAAAAACCCCCCACTAAATTACAAAAAAATAAAAAAATATTACAAGAGGTTTAATCTAATTACACCTAATCTAAGCCCCCTAATAAAATAAAAAAGCCCCCCAAAATAAAAAAATTCCCTACCCTATTCTAAATTACAAAAGTAATCAGCTCTATTACCAGCCCTTAAAAGGGCTTTTTGCGGGGCATTGCCCCAAAGTAATCAGCTCTTTTACCTGTAAAAAAATACAATACCCCCCCAACATTACAACCCACCACCCACATACCCCTATTCTAACCCACCCAAACCCCCCTTAAAAAAACCTATCACTAACCCCCTGAAGATCTCCCTACCTTGAGTCGTCTTCACTCAGCCAAGCCAAAGTCTTTATCCAATCCGGGCGATGTGGCCCTCCATCCGGTAGAAGTCTTGATCCAAGCGGCAAAGAAGAGGTCCTCCATTCGGGCGATGTCTTCTTCCAAGCGGCATCTTCTATCTTCTTTCTTCCGGATCCATCTTCATCCTGCCGACGCGGAACATCCTCCTTCCCCGATGGACTAACAACGAATGAAGGTTCCTTTAAGGGACGTCATCCAAGATGGCGTCCCTCGAATTCCGATTGGCTGATAGGATTCTATCAGCCAATCGGAATTAAGGTAGGAAATATCTGATTGGTTGATTCAATCAGCCAATCAGATTGAAGTTCAATCCAATTGGCTGATCCAATCAGCCAATCAGATTGAGCTTGCATTCTATTGGCTGTTCCGATCAGCCAATAGAATGTGAGCTAAATCTGATTGGCTGATTGAATCAGCCAATCAGATTTTTCCTACCTTAATTCCGATTGGCTGATAGAATCTTTAGAAAAGTTGCCTGTAAAATAAATATAAATCCTAAAATATCTACAATGTAACTATTAGTTATATTGTAGCTATATTAGGGTTTATTTTATAGGTAAGTATTTAGTTTTAAATAGGATTAATTTATTTAAATTTAGGAATATAATTTTGTTTTATTTAAATTATATTTATGTTAGGGGGGTGTTAGGGTTAGAGTTAGCTTTAGGGGTTATTACATTTATTATAGTGGCGGCAAGGTCCGGTCGGCAGATTAGGGGTTAATAAGTGTAGTTAGGTAGCGGCGGCGTGGGGGGGGGCAGATTAGGGGTTAATAAATATAATATAGGGGTCGGCAATGTTAGGGGCAGCAGATTAGGGGTTTATAGGTATAATGTAGGTGGCGGCGGTGTCCGGTCGGCAGATTAGGAGTTACAGATTTTTATTAGAGGGTTTGCGATGTGGGGGGGGGGCCTCGGTTTAGGGGTACATAGGTAGTTTATGGGTGTTAGTGTACTTTGTAGCACAGTAGTTAAGAGCTTTATATTCACGCGTTAGCCCATAAAGCTCTTAACTACTGACTGTTTTTGTCGGTAGGAGTCTTGTAGGTAGAGGGTCTACCGCTCACTCCTTCCAAGACTCCAAATACCGGCGTTAGGCAGATACCATAGAAAAGATAGGATACGCAATTGGCGTAAGGGGGTCTCCAGTAGCCTGGAGTCGCAGTAGGGAAGTGTTAGACCCTTTCCTGCCTGACTCTAAATACCAGCAGGCGGTAAAAAGCAGCGTTAGGACCCCTTAACGCTGCTTTTGACGGCTAACGCCAAACTCTAAATCTAGGTGTAAATTTCTAATTGTGTCCTACTGGAGCAGCGCTATCATACAATGTAGTAATATCCGCGGTACAATAGTATACATTATGTCCCTATATTGAATTTCTGTGTCTTTATTTTGGATCACAACCGCATTGATACTATTTTCACCTGGTAGAAATAATGATATACAATGTGTTCCTTATTTTGGAGATTATTATCCGCTTTGATCACAATATGCTCTTTACCTCGCAATTTCTATGACACTCAGTGTTTTGTTTACAGAGCTGGATGATAATGTGACGTTGTAACACTCGTGACGGCTCTTATCCAATGGGCGCTTGTCATTTTCGATAGGTTGGATAAGTGGGTGTGTATCCACACTCCACTATGATTGATCAGCTACTAGTTTAAAGGCAAGAAGGCGATCCCGGATCGGGTTAGCCTTTGAGAAAGCCGTGATAACGGCAAAATGCGCATAAGGCGTGTTTAGGGGGCAATTTCCACATCTATAGCTGGATTTAATTTCTCCTTTTTGGGCTTATACTTGCCTTATCTGCACTTACACAGACCGGTGCTTACTTTTGCTCTAGACTGCAGTTTTATAGTTAATTTGTTGGTGGGGTCAATCCCCTTTGTAGATAACTTCTCTTGCAGGTCTGAGCGATTTTGAGTTTGCACTGAAGCTGTGTGAGGTGCAGGATTATAGATTTTGTATAATTTGAAAGTGTCCTTGTGGATAATTGTCCCTTATATATTTTTTCTTAATCTAAGTTTTAAAGCACACACCATACATTCATATGTATATATTAACTTATCTGAATAAAAGTTATGTTTTATTAAATTCCAGATTCAGGTGGCCCTCCATGTCATCCATATATATTTATTGGTACTTGCAAGAGTGCTAGCATACTATCACTTTTTCTTTTCTCATTACCTTTAGTCAATTCAGACAATTATTATTAGTAAAACTTAATTGTTTAAAATCAGATAATCTGACTAATAGATTATTAGTAAACTGTATTTACATGCAAATAATTGCATTAGGGGCCTTTTAGATTTGGTGAATTTCCCATTTCTACTCTTTACACTGTTTGTGAGAGCTCCTGTGTATTACCTGGCTGTCTGACGTCCCTCCTGGTTCATGATCCCTGGCTTGTTCCTGTCTCTGCTGTTCTCCTTGTTCCTGATTCCTACTCGTCTGACTACTCGCTTTGGCTCCAGACAAGCTCGTCTGACTATTCGTTTTGTCTCCTGACTCGGCTCGTCTGACTACCAGCTCTGGTTTTGATTTCTGGCTTGTTATTTGACTTATGGACTTTTTATTATTTTTTTGCTATTAATAAAGGTTTGATTATTTTTGCACTTCTCGTCTCAGTCTGATTCCTGGCACCCTGACACTTTGCTCAAGTTATTAAATATAATTATCTTCCCCTACTTTCGGAGCTTCGAACCCTTAAAAACAACTGGAGATTATCTCATGTTTCCTTGCTAGGTAGAATAGCTGCATTAAAAATGTCTTTCTTGCCCAGGCTTACGTATTTATTTCAATGTCTCCCCATTAGGGTCCCTAAACACAATATATCTGGCAGGGTAAGCCCCCTAGAGTGGCGCACAAAATACTCCAACTTCCTAAGAATTCTGAAGGCATAGCGTCGCCCTCTGTGGTACGGTATTACGAGGGGGCAATGCTTACCCATGTTGCACAATGGGGAGTCAAATATTCCCATTGCAGGTGGAGGGCAATCGAACAAGCCTCGCTACCTTATAACATCCAACTATGAGACCTAATATGGACCCCACACATTGCCGCAGAGAATTAGACCTGATAAACCCTATTTATTTGTCTAGGTATGTGGGACAAGCTGCAACATTATCCCCATATAGCCCCACACCCCTCCCCTATAACTTCTATGGCTGGTCTCCTTGCGGGATTACAGGAAACTCACCCGAATAAATGGGCTCAGCTAGGAGTCATTACAGTTTCAGACCTATGGCTCTCCCCCTCGAGAGATTGCTTTAAACATATTACTCAATTCGGAACTGGACCCCTAATCCCACCATACTTACCTTTTGAATACCACAGAATTAAAAGCTTTCTAATTAGTTGGGGTTTTAAACCTACATTAGCTCGACCTCTGACCCCCTGGGAGGCCGTCTGGAACCAGGGGGATAGACTCCACAGACCCTTATCACTGCATTATACACTAATAGAGGGCACCCCATTCCCTGATATGGCGGCTCATCCCCAACGATGGGAGTCTCTTCTGGGTATCCCAGTATCCTCGTATACATGGAGGCGCACCCTGGAACATACTCAGAAAGCTATTCATTGTACAACATTATATGAAACCTTTTACAAACTCCTAGCGCATTGGTATTACGTCCCTACTAGGTTAACTAAGATGTTTTCGAGTTCATCTCCTGCGTGCTGGAGGGGATGTGGTCAGAAGGGTAACACGACGCACATTTGATAGGAGTGCCCTAAGATACGCCCCCTATGGAACACATGCTTCTTAGTTGTGTCCAAATTAGGTATATCCCTTCCCAGGTCCCCATCCATGGTCTTATTACACATAGGCGTACATACTCTACCAAAACATCATTCATATATATGCATTTACCTTTTCACGACTGTTAAAAATGCTATAGCTTGTTCATGGAAAAAAGAGCTCCCGCCTAGTTGGCCAAAGTTTGTAATACTATGGCATATATCTACACCATGGAGAAAGATATATTCTATAAATTGATATATATATAGACAATCTAGACTTATTTGAATTAACCTGGGCAGACTGGAAACACAAATATGACACAGAATGGAAACCCAATCTGTTCACACCGACTGAGTTAGAAACTATGAAGGATGAGTGAGACTTATCCTGAAACCCCTTATATAAGTCAGTAATCCTCCCATCCCCCCAATGCCCCCCCCCCTCTCTCTTCCCCTATTTAACAAACCAGATATATTGGAGACCTTTAGTTCCCATCTGTGCTTTGATTTCACAATTCTTTGTGTTGATTAGAAAGGAATAGGTTATTTAAGCAATGACCTGTTATGCTTATGTGATTGAAATGTACTGATATGCTTATCCTCTGGGTCTCATGACCCTCATGTTCTCAGTTGATTTTCTTTCCTTATGTAAATCTTATAGAACGACCAATAAAGCTTTTGAAAACTCAAAAAAAAAAAAATGCTTGTATTACAGCCTATACACAATCTATTCCACCATCTGAGAGCAGTAGTTATGGATTTTGTGTAACAAAAATGTTTCACAAACATCATAACTAAAGTGTTACAAAGTACACTAACACCCATAAATGACCTATTAACCTCTTAAAATAAATAAAAACTTACCTGTGAAATTAAAAAAAACTAAGTTTAAACTATAAATTAACCTAACATAACTATTATACTAAACTATTATACTAAAATTAAAATAACTACCAATTAAAAAAACTAAATTACACATTAAAAAACCTAACACTGCTAAAAAAATGTAAGTCTAAAATTACAAAAAATAAAAAATACTAAATTACGAAATTATCAAAAATAAAAACAATTACACCTAATCTAATAGCCCTAAAAAGCCCCCCCCCCCCCAAAAAAAAAAAAAAAAAGCATAGCCTACAATAAACTACCAATAGCCCTTAAAAGGACCCTTTTTAGGGCATTACCCTAAAGAAATCAGCTCTTTTACCTGGAAAAAAATACAAAGACCCCCCAACAGTAAAACCCACAACCCAACCAAACCTCAAAAATAAAAAACCTAACTCTAACAAAAACCTAAGCTACCCATTATTGCCTTGAAAATGGCATTTGTATGGGCATTGCCCTTAAAAGGGCATTCAGCTCTTTTACCTAAAGCAGAAACCCTAATTTAAAAAAAAAACACCCAAAAAGATTTAAAAAACCCCAACACTAACCCCCTAAGATCCACTCACAGTTTCTCAAGTCCGGACATCCATCCTCATCCAGGCGGCGAGAAGTCTTTATCCAGGCGGCGGTTTTGCCACAAAATGGCTTAGTCACAGGCTGAGAATATTGTTTTTCTGTTGCTGCAACTTTGGCTCTCTGGCTCCACCTGCCTGCCAGCTGTAACAAATCATATAATCAACAGCCTGCTATATTAGGCAGGTTTGCTTTCATTTCTGGGCCTTGATATTAAAGGGACAGTATACTGTAAAATGGTTTTTCCCTTAATGTGTTTACAATTGCTTTTTTTACCAACTGCAGAGTAAAAAATGTATGAAAATTAGCTTTTTAAGGTTTATTTGTGTATATTAAAGCTCTGATTTTGTGTTTTGAAGCCACAACCTAATAAAATGGATTGAGCTTGTAGGTATAATCAGATCTCATTACCGTATCACATTGTGCACATTTACCTGCTTCTTTAGCTTATATCTGTCCTTAAAACAATCACCAGTACTTTGAGAGAACAATGGAAAATCAACATTTTATTACCTTATCTCTGCTATATTGCACTGGGAGTGTAATTTCTTCTGCTGGCTGTGTTTACAAAGCTTATCTATAGCTGGTACGCGCGGCCACAAACTTTCAGAATAGGTGGGGATACCACATGCTAAATTAACAATTTCAAATGCCAATATAAGGGTAAAGGAGCTACTTGTAAACAATTTAATACACTCCAGCAGGTAAAGTGGATCATTGGGAACAAATTAAAGGGGAGAACATTTTTGAGTAAACTGTCCCTTTAAGTGTTGCACTCTGACAGAGCCTCTGGTCCTGATTCCTGTTTGAATACAGATGTGTTGGATTTCCTGGTGCCTGATTAATGCTTTATTTTGAGACTACTCTTCTGGATTTTCCCTTGGCACTGTGTTTGTTTCTGGACTGATTTCCTGGCAATTGGCCTTGGCTAATTCTATGATATTTCCTAAGGACTGCCTCAGAGCATATCTGCATTCCTGCCTGTTACTATAAAGTTCCAGTCTACAGCCTATGCAAGTATCCTGCCTGTTATTACAAAGATCTACATCCCTGCCTGTTACTACAGAGTTCCAGTTTACAGCCTATGCAAGTATCCTGCCTGTTATTACAAAGATCTGCATTCCTGCCTGTTACTAAAAAGTTACCAGTCTACAGCCTATGCAAGAATCCTGCCTGTTATTACAAAGATCTACATCCCTGCCTGTTACTACAGAGTTCCAGTTTACAGCCTATGCAAGTATCCTGCCTGTTATTACAAAGATCTGCATTCCTGCCTGTTACTAAAAAGTTACCAGTCTACAGCCTATGCAAGTATCCTGCCTGTTATTACAAAGATCTACATTCCTGCCTGTTACTACAGAGTTCCAGTTTACAGCATATGTAAGTATCCTGCCTGTTATTACAAAGATCTGCATTCCTGCCTGTTACTAAAAAGTTACCAGTCTACAGCCTATGCAAGTATCCTGCCTGTTATTACAAAGATCTACATGCCTGCCTGTTACTACAGAGTTCCAGTTTACAGCATATGTAAGTATCCTGCCTGTTATTACAAAGTTACCTGATTACAGCATCTCTTCATATCCTGCCAAGTTTTGGTTTACAGCATATCTATGTATCCTGCCTGCTATTGCCAAGTTTCTTGTCTACAGTTTATTTACATTTTTGCCTGCTTTAAGACTGTCTTAACCAAGTTACTTTGTATTCTTGTCTGCACAGAGACTTTGCCTTTTATCTAGTTTGCTTCTCTCTGCATTGCTAATTAACCTATCAATAAAACCTTTACCTTTATTTCCTAAAACCTTGTACCGGTTTAATTATGCCAAAAAGGAAAGACTCACGCAGACAAAACACAACTTTAATCCCAGAATCTGACACCTCTGCACAACAGCTTCCAACTCCTGAACCTGCTTCTTTAAAGAGTGTGACACTTTTTTACGACAATTTGAATTTGAATAGCCAATAGGATTTCAGTATCTCTCATCCTATTGGCTAATTTGAATTTCAAGAATCAAATCAGCCAATAGGAATGCAAGGGACGCCATTTTGAAACGGCTCCCTTGCATTGAAGATTCAGTGTACAGAGGTGACCGTATGAAGAGGACGCTCCGCGCCGGATGTCTTCAAGGATGGATCCGCTCCGTGACACCGGGATGAAGATTGAAAACTCCACCGGGATGAAGATAGAAGATGCCGTCTGGATGAAGATATCGCAGGTAAGTTTTTATTTTTTTAAGATAGGGATATTGTAATTTTAATATAGTTAGGGGGTTGTTAGGGTTAGGAGTTAATAGTTTAATTTAGTTTTTTGCGATATGGGGGGCTGGCGGTTTAGGGGTTAATAGGTTTATTTAGTGGCGGTGATGTGGGACGCCAGAGGTTTAGGGGTTAATAAATTTATTATAGTGGCGGCGTTGTCGAGGAGCGGCGGAATCGGGGTTAATAACTTTTATTAGTGGCGGCGATGTCGGGGGAGCGGCGGAATAGGGGTTAATAACTTTTATCAGTGGCGGCGATGTCGGGAGCGGCAGATTAGGGGTTAATAACTTTATTTAGGTGTCTGTGATGTCAGTTATTTAGGTGTCGGCGATGACGGGGGCAGCAGATTAGCTGTGTTTAGACTTGTGGTTTATGTTAGGTTTAAACGTAACTTTTTTTCCCCATAGACCTCAATAGGGTTGCGTTACAGAGTTTTTCATTCCGTGCTTCAGTTGTTAGTTGTTTTTTTTCTAACACTCTCTCCCAATTGATGTCTATGGAGAAAGCGTGCACGAGCACGTATTCTCAGCCCTTGGATTTTGTGTGGTATAGAGCTTATCGCCACCATATCGCATGCACAAGGATACTTTTCAGAAACTTGTAATGGCAGTGCTATAGAGGGTGAAATAACTTTTGTTGCGTTCGTTTTGCACCCTCTATAGCGCAAAACTCGTAATCTAGGCGATTGATAATAAAATATGGAACCAAACCTGGCACACTAACTTCCCTGCATTTCAATGGGAAATTCTGAGTAAGGAACCAAGCTTTCATCTTGGCTCACTAAAATGTGGCTTGCTTTATATTAATTGGGCATCCTTCTATATAAAAAGTTGAATGAATCCTGAGCCAAATGGTGTTGATCATAAAATATGGCACTAAACTCAGCACCCTAGCATCCATGCATTTGAATGTGAAATTCTGAATAAGGGACTGAACATTTCCTCTATGAAAAAAGTTGACTCACCCAGATTTGGTTTGTTTTCTATTAATTAAGCATCCCTCTATAGAAAAAACATCAAACTATCCTGAGCCAAATTATATTGTGAAAAAATATTGCAGCAAACTTGGCACTCTAACTTCAATGCATTTCAACGAAAAATTCTGAACTGAGCATTTCCTCTATGAAAACCATCTTAGCTCACCCATATTTTGCTTGTTTTATACTAATTGGGCATACCTTTATATAAAAAAGTAAAATCTAGCCTAAGCCAAATGATATTAATCATAAAATATGGCGCCGTGCTAGGTACCCTAATATATGCATTTCAAAGGTAAATTCTGAATAAGGAACGGAGCATTCCTTCTATGAAAACCTTTTTGGCTCCTCTAGATTTGCTTGAGTTCTACTAATTGAGCATCCCACTTTAGGAAAAAGTTGAATCTAGACTGAGCCAAATAATATTGATCATGAAATATGACACCATACTTGGTACTGTAGCATCCATGAATTTCAATGGGAAATTCTGAAGAAGAAACCAAGCATTTTCTCTATTAAAAAAACAACTTGGCTTACCTAAATTTGGTTTGTCTTCTACTAACTGAGCATCCTTCTATAGGAAAAAGTTGAATCTTGTCTGAGCCAAATCATATTAATTATAAAATATGTCACCAAACCTGGCACCCTAACATCCATTTCAAACGGAAATTCTGAATATGGAACCGAACAATTAAAATATGGCATAAAACATGGGACCCCAGCATCCATGCATTTTAATATGAAATTATAAATAAGGAACTGAGCTTTACTTACATGAAAATAATAATAATAGAGGAACAGATTGATATAGAAATTAGGATTCCAGGTTTGGTGCAAAATTTTATGTAATTTGGCTAAAGTTAGTTTGATCTTTTTTCTATAGAGGGATGCCCAATTAGTATAAAAAAAATCCAAATTTGAATGAGCCAAGATAAAAGCTTGGTTCCTTATTCAGAACTTTCCATTGAAACCCATGGAAGTTCAGGTGACATGATTGATTCCATATTTACTCAACAATATAATTTGGCTCAGGCTTCATTGAACATTTTCCTATAGAGGGATGCACAATTAGTATAAAACAAACCAAATCTTGGTGAGCCAAGATGGTTTACATAGAGGAAATGCTCAGTTCCTTATTCAGAATTTCCCTTTCAAATGCATTGAAGTTAGGGTGCTAGATTTGGTGTCATATTTTATCATCAATATTATTTGGCTCAAGTTAAATTATTTTTTTTATATAGAGGGATGCCCAATTAGTATAAAACAAGCCAAATGAGGGGATTCAACATAACGTCCATTGTGGGCAGATCTGGTGAGACGCATGTTTCTGGCATCCTGAAGCTGTACATCGTAGCCGCCACCCGCCACTACCAAGTGTAAGCCCGGTGTTATAGGAGCTGCTCGAGGGTCGACCTGCTAACGGGGCAAAAACACAGCCGATGCTGCATAGAAGGGTCAGAAGTCGGATACCACTGAAGCGGCTTAGAATTGGGTTTACCACCTGACCTCTCTCTTACTGCCTGCCGTGATTTCGGGCCACATCAAGGAAGGGAATGGCTAAAGGATAAAGCTGTTTTGGAGTGGCGTCCTTGTAGGGTGCTCAAGCCATGATCTAAGAATAAGGAGTTGACAATCCCTACACTCTCCAGCGATTACAAAGTTTTCTCCTTCACCCCTACACCTCTCTCCCAGAAGTCTCTGAAGGCTTGAGTGCTGTAAGAGCGGCTAAATACTGCGACTTGGGGGGCGTGTCCAGGCCGCGGTCTAAGATGGCCGCTAAATTGGGAGCTCTACCATATAGAATTACAATCCGCCTGTAATCTAGAGATTGAATAGGCATCCAGCAAGAAACTATATCGCAGGAGGCAGAGGACACTGAACTGACTGGACCTATATAAAAAAAAATTTCTTTATTGCTGCAGGACTTCCCAAACTAGATCGCTGAGTGTCCCTGGCGGCCTCTGAGGAGAGGGACCCCAGCTCCCCCCCCCCCCCCCGGGAAACAGGGTAAGCAGAGAATATTGACATTCTCTGCCCAACACCTACAACATGGAGTAGGACCTCTATATCAAGATCCGAGCCCTGTTTTCTGAATCCGAGCTGCGGATAAACCACAGATTTGACCACCTTATGGCACTAGTGGGTGCCCCTAGGGAGGAGCCTTATCGCCTACTGGGGCGGGGCTAATAGTTTTAAGTGCGCAGAGTGGCGCGAAACAGCAGCGGGATAAGAGCTCATATACCAGAGCTGATATATCGGAAAAGGAGCAGCGGGAGATTAGCCCTGAAAAGGAAAGCTTGGGAGATGTCAGTGATTCAGGAGTTCTCCTGGAACATACCTTGCTTGAGGGGATCATTGCGTTTGGAGGGGCTGCCGCCAGCAGACAAGAACCAACAGAGGCACATAGCGGTAATCCTGTGGAAGATTCCCAGACCTTTGTCGCCTGCCTGGTCACGTGGAGGAGAGCGGCCGGCTCCCGAGTGATCAGCTCTGTGGGTGAGAATCCAGGGTTGGTAACCTCCTACTATCCTGTCACCCTGGATCCCAACAGGGTACCAAGAGGTACTCAAGATTTTGACATCCGTATAAAAATGGGGGTCGGATGAAGAGTTCCATGTAACGGCGGACCCTAAGGTGCCAGGTCTGACTTTTCCTTTATGAACTGCACCCTCCCTTGAACTTAGATGTCAGACACTGTCCTGAGAGGAGCTAAATTTGAAGCTGAGGCCCTTGCTAGTATCTCTAAAAATATTAGGCCCCTGTGCTTACTCTTAGCTCAGTACCTATATACTTGATGGCTGGTATGGTAAGGCTACCTGCACATGTGGTCACTTTTCTTTGCTCTGACTTATTGTAATGTTCTGTTGGGCCCTGTACTAATATACCCCCCACTTTATAGTATAAACTGAGTCAAAATGATAATTAGGGAGACCTGGCTCTGTTCTAGTTACTGGAAGAGACAGTGACGTCCATTAGATGCTTAATATTTCGTTAAGGGCTAATAGCACCGCTTCTGTTACAAGATAGTTCTCCTCCTTCTGTGTATATTTTTTTTTATTAGGCAAGTCCAAAAGAGGCCTGTACCCCCAGATTAGAAAAGAGAGATCCCTGAGGTCTAGGGCTGCAACAACTAATCGATGAAGTCGACAATCGATAATGCAAATAGTTGTCAACGATTTCCATTATCGATTCGTTGGTCTATCGATTAGTTGGGCTGCTTGCCGCAGCCACACTAGAGAAGGCATGCTAGAGACGGCTAGAGAAGGCGTGTCTACTGGGAGAAGATCAGAGAAGAGAAGACGTGGACGTGTGAAGACGTGTGGGAGAAGTGTGTGACATACATCTGCTGCAAGGTGGGTAGAGTACGTGGGTAGAGTACACTAGCACAGAGACAATTGCAC
The DNA here is from genome assembly GCF_027579735.1 of Bombina bombina. Classification (NCBI taxonomy): domain Eukaryota; kingdom Metazoa; phylum Chordata; class Amphibia; order Anura; family Bombinatoridae; genus Bombina; species Bombina bombina. The sequence continues at coordinate 126,978,030 of NC_069507.1, read as the reverse complement.
ACTGATGAGGGGGGAGATATAATATAACATTACCGTCATATGCTGGCTTGGCTGCTACTTGACTGAGATCACGGGCATGGAGGGGAGAGGCTAAGGTCAGTGAGGGAGGGTCCAACTCCGGATGCAGTAATAGTGGTTTAGTTGACTCCTCTCCTGTAACTGTTATAAACACTCCTTACTCCTATGCTAGCTTGCTTCTGTAATTAAATAACGTAGGATAGCACAGGGCAGGATGTGAGCACCCGGGTCATGGAAGGGGAGGGGTTAAGATGAGGGTCTGACTCCGGAATCCGGATCAAGTAACTTGCTAAGAATAAGATAAGTTTTGGTGGTCTCACTCTTTAAACACTCCTCTCCTGTGACTGCTAGCTTTTGTAACTGTTAGGAAGGATAGCAGTGGAAAAAAGTGTGCGACCCAAGTCCTCCAAAGCATGAGAGCATTTTACGCTTAATGCCGCAAAGAAGGTGGTCACCTGCAGAATTTGCAAGGCAGAGCTTATGTGGCACGGAAGCACCACAGTGATGAATGAACACATGAAAAGAAAACACGTGGGTTTCACTGAGGAAGGCGAAACATCAGGACAGTAAGTTAAACCGCCAAAATTATACTAAACAATTGTATATATTTGAGTAAACTAGCAGTAATAGTTACACAATGATAGAACTAGCCTTTTCTGGATAGACACTGACAGTCAAGACTCTATATGAATGATCATTCATTGATGATTGATCATTAAATTATATATCTTTCTTTTCAGAAAGAAACAGCGCACCATAACAGGGTTTGTGCAGCGACCCCCCCCCCGTGCACTCCACAACAAGCATCAGTTATAACAGACTCTGTTTTTAAAATGATAGTCACTGACATGCGGCCACTGTCGATGGTCGAAGACAAAGGTTTTAAAAACATGGTCAGTGTACTAAACCCTGGATATACACTTCCGTCAAGAACTCATTTTACAAAACTGGTGGAAAGGAAGTACCAGGAGGCGCTTAAAAATGTAAAGGGTGCCATCAGCGCTGCCACTAGAATTGCCCTAACTGCGGACATATGGAGAAGCATAGCAACTGAGGCTTACCTTGGCATTACATGCCATTACATTGGGGCTGACTGGAAAATGCATTCTATCTGCCTCACTATCATGCCTTTAGAAGACAGGCATACTGCAAAAAACATTGCAGAATGGTTGGAGGAGGTTGCTGCAAAATTTGAAATTAAGCCACAAAAAATTATTGCCATTGTGCATGACAATGGTTTAAATATTGTGGCTGCTGAAAACATCCTAGGAGGGAAGCATGGATGGACCAGTATCCGCTGCACTGGTCACACCTTGCAGCTGGTCATCAATGCTGCATTAAAGAATTCTGGAATAGAGAGAGCCGTCAGTGCTGCAAGAGGACTAGTAGAACATTTTTTAAAAAGTGAACTCGCCAGCAGCAAGTTGAAGGAGAAGCAGAAGCAAATGGGAACATCTGAGCACAAGCTTCTTCAAGATGTTAGCACAAGGTGGAATAGCACTTACTATATGGTCGAGAGACTCATTGAGCAAAGGTGGCCGGTAACAGCAGCTCTATCAGATCCATCAGTCACTCAAAGAGGCAAACACTATCTGGACTTAAAACCAGATCAGTGGAGTATTCTAGAAGAACTCTCCACTGCTCTCAAGCCATTTGAGTGTGCTACTGTATACATGAGTGGCCAAGAATATGTCACTCTGTCTTCTGTGCCTGCGCTTGTGAAGGGGCTTTTGCGGTCCAATGAGGGTGCTTCTTTTGAGTCGCATGCACTGAAGAGCTTCCAAGCCACTGCAGCAGACCAGCTCCAAACCAGATGGAAGGGGATCCTTTTTGAAAAGGTCCCAAATTCAGTAATCCTTGCCTCTGCCCTGGACCCAAGATTTAGACGACTCAAATTTTTAACGACAGAGCAAATTATAACTGTCCATGCAAAAGTGCAGACAGAGGCGCTTGCTGTAAGAAGAGAGATGGTGCGCCAGCAAAATACAGCTACGCCTGGAAGTACAGTTGCTGAGCCCTCCACATCTGCAGCATCTCTACTTGACTCACTCCTTGAGTCTGGGGGTAGCAGTGAAGAGGAGACTATTGAGGGGCAACATGAGGAGGACATTAATATACAAGTTAGGAATGAAATCCAAACTTATTTTGCAGAGAAGCCCCTTGCCAAGGAAGGAAACCCTTTGAGTTGGTGGAAAGGTAACCAAGAAAAATATCCTGCCTTGGCAAAACTAGCAAAATCCTACTTGTGCATACCATGCACCTCCACACCATCAGAGCGACTCTTCTCTGAAGCAGGCAACATAACTTCTAAAATGAGAGCCAGCCTTAGTCAAGATCACATGGACATGTTAACATTTTTATATTCTAATGCAACGTTTCTGGAACAGTGATACTCCACCTCTTTTCATAATACATTTGTTCTGCTAAGTTTTTAAAAGTTTGTAAGTTGTGTAAAATTTTAAATTAGTTTGTACTTGCGTACAGTTGTACAGTGAACTTGGTAAGATAAAAAGTTTAACTATTTGTATTTCTGCAGTAAGGAAGTTTTTTAATACTCTGTAAAACCGAACAGAGTATGTTTGTTTATTAAATTATATATTTTTTCAAATGTTATATTGTTCTAAGTCCCCCCTGCCCTGTTTTATCCGATTAATCATAAAAATCGAAAAAATAATCGACCAACTAATCGATTATGAAAATAATCGTTAGTTGCAGCCCTACTGAGGTCCTATAGGGGCTTCGTTAGACGTGGGGGAAAATAAGTAACATCAGTAATTTAGATAAATATTCTATCTATAGAGTTCATTAGAAAATTAAATGTTCCAGGTGGGATACTCACTAGTGTGATTTATACACAAGAAGGTTTTATTATTGCAGAAATGACTGGTTTTGGATAAGTAACTCTAATCCTGAAGGATATCCGGTTAAACAACATTTATCTTGACACATATAAAATTATTAACTACATTTCTTGGAGTCTAACAGAGGCTAATGCTATTCATAAACTCCCTATTCTTTTTAAATTATTTGTACCTTCTTTATCTGGGAGATGAATATGCTAAGTTGTGTATGTATTTACAATAACAATACTGGTTCACTACCCTTAGAAGCCCACAAAGAATTGGTGTAAGATAAGTTACTATGCATGAATATTACTTTAATAAGGATGTTACTTAAACAAACCTAAAATAGTGCTCTTTGGATCCTTAGAGGTCTAAGAGTGGCCCTGCATATCTGTGAGAGTATGTGTACTTTACTAATTTTGTAAGATAGTTGTTGTTGAACATGCTGACATGATGCCCTTATAGAGAGCAAGCATAGGTTTCTTATAACCCCATAGAATCCCCACCCTGCTTAACCTCATTAGAGGTAGATTCAGTTTCTGAGACTAAGGGGTTTTTAAAAAATTAGAATGGCTCCCTAGAATGGCATTATAATATCTATATAGAATATCTATATGCTTCTCTTGATAATGGGTTTACTCAATATTATAGAATAACCGTATTCTTGTTATCTGTCTATGTACTGCGTTAAGCAGATCTAGAGTATCACATTTTCTTGTTGCTGTTTATGTTTTGGACACACGAAGACCTATTTCTTTCCTTTCAGAGATCTGTTACGAAAACTAGGTCTTATGATTATCACTTGTTATGTTATGCTTTGTCCATGTTAAAACATTTATATATAAAATGAGGTGCCGCTCATGGCCTACTGTATTTGCTACTGTTTAGGAACTTATATTGTTTACAGTTCTAAGACATGCCTATGTATTAAATGCGCAAGACTTGATGTATGTATATAGGTATGTTGCCTTGAAAGTATATGATGCTATTTATGTATGTCATTGCTACCTCAATAAAAACTATTAAAAAAAAAAAATACTGCGACTTTCAGCGTTTGCCTAAGAGATAGGAGCCAAATATCATGGTGGAGATAGGTGATTAAGTATGAAAATCTTACACTTAATATGTGTGTCATGTGGAATTGCTGGTGTTGTATAACCGTCAAGACGGGGAAAGCACCTTATGTTTGCTTGAACAGACAAGCCTGCTAAGTTTTCTCTGGGTGTCTTACTATTTAGAAGTCTTATGATTTCCCCCAATAGAATGGGGGTTCCCGCATTTATTAAGAAACACCCTTGGATCAAATATGACTTTCTGTGGCCTGGATGAACTGTCCTCTGTTTTCTATTTATATATGCCATAAAGATACCAAAAGGTTTAAACCTGACCATTACATATGTTTGTAGTTTATTTTTGGCTGAGTAAAGGAGGAAGCCTGAAGGATAACAGACTACCCAGTACAGCGCTTTTGCTTCCTCAGATGATCTTTGGTACTCTTCTATAACATATTTACTGGGCCTGCAATAGGACTCCTGAATTTGGTATTACTACCATAAACTGATCACTCACAGTAGTCACCCGGATATTCTGGCTATTTAGAACTGGCTATCTAGAAACACATTGGGTCATTGCTGTAAATATACAGAAGCTAAGTCTTATCCTATAGATAATTCTACCTTACTGAAATCTGTTCCTGCAAACAGGTTGTAAACAGATTATCTGGCAAATATGGTAGTTCACTACTTTATATGAATATATTGTGCATATCTTTTTTTTTTCTGACAAATGGGAATTATTGCTGTTCCAAATTTAGGTATATTGTATACCTTTATACTAAGGATCTCTGTTCAACCTGTAGACTGTGAGCTCTCCGGAGCAGGGCCCTCTTCCTCCTGTACTAGATTTGTTTAGTTTTAGGTTTTGTATTTTTAGCAAAAATTTTGTCATTGTATACCCCTATCATTGTACCTAGCGCTACGGAATTTGGCGGCGCTATACAAATAAACAATAATAATAATAACTATATAGTTATAGCAGTTACTGTGGAGACTGAGGTCTCTTAAAAAAAAAAAACTAGCTATAATTTACTTTGTGTCTGAGTAGATTTATACTTTCTGTACAGGTATCTAAGCTATTACTAATTGTGTTACTGTTTGACATATTTAAAGGAGGCCTATACTTACACTTTTGTGTTCACTCTCTTAACATAGCTAGACAGAAGTGTCAATATCTAACATCACAATTTAATTATGCACTGTCTTTCATCACTTATATAGTCACTTATCTTCTACTTATATTTATAACAAGTGGTTACTTTCTGTTTTTTTTTTTTAATTCACAATACACAGATACATTTTATTTTTCTTCACTGTGTTTCAGCTGACTTTGTTATTCAAACGTCGTTAGTATATAGATAAGTTTATCAGCTCAAACAAATTTAAGTCCCCTATAATGCCTCCTAAACAAAGAGAAAAAAAGAAATGTAACAGCTTAGATCTAGCTATGGAAGGGTTTAATGAATCCGCCCCTCAGTCTGCTCTTTATATTGACACCAATAGTCTGTCAATATAATAGTTATCGAAAGAAAGAAAGATGCTATTCCTGGAAGTTGAACAATTTGCAGTAAGAATTTCTGAAGTTGAAAAAAGGGTGTCAGATTTAGAAGACAATAGTAATATACAACAAGATTGTATAAAAGAACAAGAAGGAAAGCTCCAGTATCTCCAGAAACGTTTAGATGATCTGGAAGACAGATCACGTAGAAATAATCTTAAGATTATTGGTCTTCCAGAAGTAACAGAATATAATGATCTCCCCCATTTTGTCTCATATACATTTCCTCAGGCTTAAGGTATACCCTCTGATAAGCTTCCCTTCCCAATTGAAAGGGCTCACAGGTTGGGTGTTAGCAAACCTCAAGACGATACAGCCCCCTATAAAAGACCAGTAATGTTTAAATGCTTTAATTTTCAAGATAAAGGGGCCCAGTTATCAAGCCGTCAACCTCAAATACGCTGGAATTCCGCAGCGTATTTGTGGCGATGCTGATTCGCCTTAGTTATCAAGCCCTAGATACCGGCAAAAGTAGAATATAGTGACATAAGCTTCGATCCGCCGGACTCAGTCCGACACAGATCGATTCTTACGTTACTACAGATGTTCCGCACACAAGTGCGGCACAATCTGACTACTTTTGCTAGTTATCAAAAAACTAGCAGGTACGCTCGGCACTTTTCCGGCCCAGCGTACCTGGTTTTCAATCCGCCGCCCTGGAGGCGGCGGATCCCATAGGAATCAATGGGAGTCTGACCATAGCGAAAGTTCATGTTCGCTGCTGCCAGACATCCCATTGATTTCTATGGGAGCTGTCTACACCTAACACCCTAACATGTACCCCGAGTCTAAACACCCCTAATCTGTCCCCCCTACACCGCCGCAACTAAATAAAGTTATTACCCCCTAAACCACCGCTCCCGGAGCCCACCACAAGCTATAATAAATATGTTAACCCCTAAACCGCTGCTCCCAGTCCCCGCCGCAACTATAATATATGTATTAACCCCTAAACCGCCGCTCCCAGAGCCCGCCACCACCTACATGATACCTATTAACCCCCTATACCGCCGCCACCTATAATAAAGTTATTAACTCCTATCCTGCCAATCCCGGACCTTGCCGCAACTAAATAGTTTAACCCCTAAACCGCCGCTCCCGGACCCCGCCGCAACCTATATTAAACTTATTAACCCCTAATCTGACCCCCCTACACTGTTGCCACCTATAATACATTTATTAACCCCTATCCTGCCCCCCACTATAATAAAATTATTAACCCCTAAACCTAAGTCTAACCCTAACCCTAACACATAATATTTATCTTATTAACTAAATTAATCCTATTTAAAACTAAATACTTACCTTTAAAATAAACCCTAATATAGCTACAATATAAATAATAATTATATTGTAGCTATTTTAGGATTTATATTTATTTTACAGGTAACTTGGTATTTATTTTAGCTAGTTAGAATAGTTATTAAATAGTTATTAACTATTTAATAACTACCTAGCTAAAAGAAATACCAAATTACCTGTAAAATAAATCCTAAGCTAAGTTACAATTAAACCTAACACTGCACTATCATTACATTAATTAAATAAATTAGTTACAAATAACTACAATTAAATTAAATAAACTAACTAAAGTACAAAAAATAAAAAAGCTAAGTTACAAAAAAATAAATAAAATAACTTACAAATATTTAAAAAATATTACAACAATTTTAAGCTACTTACACCTAATCTAAGCCCCCTAATAAAATAACAAACCCCCCCAAAATAAAAAAATTCCCTACCCTATTCTAAATTAAAAAGTTCAAAGCTCTTTTACCTTACCAGCCCTTAAAAGGGCCTTTTGCGGGGCATGCCCCAAAGAATTCAGCTCTTTTGCCTGTAAAAGAAAAATACAACCCCCCCAACATTAAAACTCACCACCCACATACCCTTAATCTAACCCAAACCCCCCTTAAAAAAACTAACACTACCCCCCTGAAGATCATCCTACCTTGAGTCGTCTTCACTCAGCCGAGCCACCGATGGAACCGAAGAGGAGATCCGGAGCGGCAGAAGTCATCATCCAAGGGGCGCTGAAGAAATCTTCCATCCGATGAAGTCATCATCCAGGCGGCGCTGAAGAAATCTTCCATCCGGGCGATGTCATCTTCCAAGCGGCGTCTTCAATCTTCATCCATCCATCCGGAGCGGAGCGGAGCCATCTTCAGACGAGCCGACGCAGAGCCATCTTCTTCTTCCCGACGACTACCGACGAATGGATATTCCTTTAAGGGACGTCATCCAAGATGGCGTCCCTTCAATTCCGATTGGCTGATAGGATTCTATCAGCCAATCGGAATTAAGGTAGGAAAAATCTGATTGGCTGATTGAATCAGCCAATCAGATTGAAGTTCAATCCGATTGGCTGATCCAATCAGCCAATCAGATTGAGCTTGCATTCTATTGGCTGTTCCAATCAGCCAATAGAATGCGAGCTCAATCTGATTGGCTGATTGGATCAGCCAGTCGGATTGAACTTCAATCTGATTGGCTGATTGAATCAGCCAATCAGATTTTTTCTACCTTAATTCCGATTGGCTGATAGAATCCTATTAGCCAATCGGAATTGAAGGGACGCCATCTTGGATGACGTCCCTTAAAGGAATATCCATTCGTCGGTAGTCGTCGGGAAGAAGAGGATGGCTCCGCGTCGGCTCGTCTGAAGATGGCTCCTCTCCGCTCCGGATGGATGAAGATTGAAGACGCCACATGGATGAAGACTTCTATCGGATGGAAGATTTCTTCAGCGCCGCCTGGATGATGACTTCATCGGATGGAAGATTTCTTCAGCGCCCCTTGGATGATGACTTCTGCCGCTCCGGATCTCCTCTTCGGTTCCATCGGTGGCTCGGCTGAGTGAAGACGACTCAAGGTAGGATGATCTTCAGGGGGGTAGTGTTAGGTTTTTTTAAGGGGGGTTTGGGTTAGATTAGGGGTATGTGGGTGGTGGGTTTTAATGTTGGGGGGGGTTGTATTTTTCTTTTACAGGCAAAAGAGCTGAATTCTTTGGGGCATGCCCTGCAAAAGGCCCTTTTAAGGGCTGGTAAGGTAAAAGAGCTTTGAACTTTTTAATTTAGAATAGGGTAGGGAATTTTTTTTATTTTGGGGGGTTTGTTATTTTATTAGGGGGCTTAGATTAGGTGTAAGTAGCTTAAAATTGTTGTAATATTTTTTAAATGTTTGTAAGTTATTTTTTTTTATTTTTTGTAACTTAGCTTTTTTTATTTTTTGTACTTTAGTTAGTTTATTTAATTTAATTGTAGTTATTTGTAACTAATTTATTTAATTAATGTAATGATAGTGTAGTGTTAGGTTTAATTGTAACTTAGCTTAGGATTTATTTTACAGGTAATTTGGTATTTATTTTAGCTAGGTAGTTATTAAATAGTTAATAACTATTTAATAACTATTCTAACTAGCTAAAATAAATACCAAGTTACCTGTAAAATAAATATAAATCCTAAAATAGCTACAATGTAATTATTAATTATATTGTAGCTATCTTAGGGTTTATTTTACAGGTAAGTATTTAGTTTTAAATAGAAATAATTTATTAAAGTATAGTGTAGTGTTAGGTGTAATTGTAACTTAGGTTAGTTTATATTTTACAGGTTAATTTCTCTTTATTTTACTAGGTAGCTATTAAATAGTTAATAACTATTTAATAGCTATTGTACCTAGTTAAAATAAATTGAAAGATGCCTGTAAAATAAAAAATAAATCCTAAGATAGCTACAATATAATTATTATTTATATTGTAGCTATATTAGGGTTTATTTTAAAGGTAAGTATTTAGTTTTAAATAGGATTAATTTAGTTAATAAGATACATATTATTTAGATTTATTTAATTAATATTTAAGTTAGGGGGGTGTTAGGGTTAGTGTTAGACTTAGGTTTAGGGGTTAATAATTTTATTATAGTGGCGGCGGTGTAGTGGGGGGCAGGATAGAGATTAATAAAGTTATTATAGGTGGCGACGGTGTAGGGTGGTCAGATTAGGGGTTAATAAGTTTAATATAGGTTGCGGCGGGGTCCGGGAGCGGCGGTTTAGGGGTTAAACTATTTATTTAGTTGCGGCGAGGTCCGGGATCGTCAGGATAGGGGTTAATAACTTTATTATAGGTGGCGACGGTATAGGGGGGCAGGATAGGGGTTACTAGGTATAATGTAGGTGGCGGCGGTGTCCGGGAGCGGCGGTTTAGGGGTTAATACATTTATAAGAGTTGCGGCGGGGTCTAGGAGCGGCGGTTTAGGGGTTAATAACTTTATTGAGTTGTGGGGGGCTCCGGGGGCGTCGGTATAGGGGGTAGAACAGTGTAGTTTAGTGTGGGTGCTTAGTAACAGGCTAGCAATAAAGCTGGGAAAAAAGCCAAAGAGCAGCGAGATCAGATGTGTGATAACTCTCACAGTCTGCTGCTCATCGCCCCGTACTTGGTGCGCGGCTTTTTGACAGCTTTATTGATAACTTAGGCAAACGTATTCAGGTCCGCGGCGGTGATGGTAGGCGAGCTTAGGCGGGCGTATTGAACCGGCGAAAGCAGGTAAAGTAGACACGTTGATAACTAGGCCCCATTATATAAATCCTTAGACTTTACCATAAAACTAATTAATGGAAGCTGTATTTTATTATTCCAAGATTACTCAGCAGATACTCTAAACAAAAGAAAAGAGATGGCCCCGTATTGCCCCCCCAACTGATTAAAAAGGGGGATACAAGCATCTTTGATATACCCTGCAAAATTAAAATTTTGATATGAAACTAAGTTTATAACAATCGAGAAACCACAGGAAGCTAGAGAGTTTTTTTCAAGGTTAGATAACAAATAATAGAGCCAGGGATGTATCCAATTCCCTCTTGAATTGCGGTTAGGTTTGTTAGGATGGCTTGCCTGGCTAGGTTTTGTGTTTGTCCTGGTTTTTTTTTTCTTCTTCTCTTTGAGAGATGAAGGATTTTATTGAATTGGAATGTAGGGGGAATCACCTACCCAATCAAACGGAAAAGGATTGTGAAATATATGAAAGGCTTCTCCCCAGATATCGCTATGATTCAGGAGACACATCTCAATCTAGTAGAAGCAGAAAAGCTTAAGTTTGGTTGGGTTGGGGAGGTGATTGCTTCCCCTGCATGTAAGAGGAAAAGAGGGGTTACCTGTCTCTTCAATAAAAAGTTAGAATATCAAGTTATTTCACAAGATATTGATAATGATGGGAGATTTTTAATAATAGAAACTTAAATACAAGGATCTCACTTTGTTTTATGTAACATATATGCACCTAATACACTTAAGATAGATTTCTGGGACAAGTTATATATAAAGCTCTTACAATATGTAAACGCAAACTTAGTATTAGCTGGAGATTTTAATGTAACAGCCCAACCCTTATTGGACAGATTACACAAAAAAAATCTGCATAGGTATAATACAAAAGCTAAAAATCTTTGGAACTTCATCAAAAAGTTAAAACTTAAAGATATTTGGTGTATTCATAACCCAGACATGAAATCATTTACTTGTGAATCTAAATCCCATTGTACTTTTTCCAGAATTGATATGTTTTTGTTTGGAGAACCATTGCTTTTCTATGATCTAAAAACTGATATCAAAGAGGTCCTTATTTCGGACCATGCAATAATTTCTATGTCAATTAAAAGCAAATCCTTGTATGAAAAAAATGTTGGAATTGTTTTCCCCCAACATTTTTACTACAGAACTTTAGTTTCAGAAACTGGTTGATTGAAAGATGGGTGGAATTTAACCGTTTTAACCAGGAGTATCTTCCTAAAATAGAGATATTCTGGGAGACGGCCAAAGCTGTCCTCAGAGGAGATATCAAAGTGTACATGGTTAAAAGGAAAAAAACACGAGATTAAGAGAACTCCAACTCTCTAATCACCTTAGAAATAAATATAGATTATACATAGAATGCCAAAGCAAAGATAACTGGAAAAAATACCAAAAAAGCAAAACTCGAAAGGGAAACTTTTTTCAATCAATAATTGGTCCGGTTGGAAATTAAAAATAAAGCTATTTTTTTTTTTTTTTTTTGAAACAATTTTTATTGAGATTATTGGCAAAAGTAACAACTTAAATAATGTTCATTCACAATGACAGATGATTTACATAGTACATAAATCAGAGAATACAAGAGTAAACAATACAGGTAGTGGGAGATAGGATCTATTTGTGTACTGAAATTGGAAGTCATAGGAGAGGCAAGTTGTGAGTCATGAATTTTCAGGGCACTTCTCTATAGGTCGTCGTATAGCTCCCTCTAAGGATATGTGAATGAACTTCGCAGAATGAAATCTCCTTTTATAATATGGGATAATTTTAGAATGAAATAAAATGAAAAATAAAGCATAGAGGGTAAACAGCGGGCAAGAGCCGCTTTAATATTAATGGGAGGGGAAGTTGGGGGCGTGTCCAGACTTATGTTGATGTGACGTGATCTGGTGAATATTGTGGGGATAATTTACAGCCCAGGCCTGAAGGTTGATTATGGAAGTCTATAAACAAGCTCCTATCGTAGGTGGGAGACTCAAAGAGAATCTCGAATAAGAGTTAGAGAGGGGATACAGCTAAAATGGCCTGGGAAGAGATAACACAATGGGACTGCTGGATTAAGGGAGAGCTATGGGCTATACTGAGGAGTAGGTAGTTCTACGTTATATGCTAAAGTAAGGGGGTAGTAGTGTGTAGAGTTACATCGCTGAGCGTTTCATTATGTAGTGGGAATCAAATATCGGCTGATAGAATTAGCTGTAGAGGGGCCTATATATGTGGGATAAAAGTGTCTCCTCACACTTTAGAAGGGAAAGGGATGTTAACCTAGACCTGCTAGGTATGTAACCATATATATGAGGGACTGTTACATCAATGATAGCTATTAGTAATCTCTTTCTATACTTAAGTCTGGTATTAGCGTGAGCTATTGATAGATAGGAAGTTAGTTTAGAAAGGATAATGTTATAAGGTCACTAGTATTATTACTCTTATAGAAACGATAAGAGAAAAAGAGCAACGCCATGGTATATTGGGTGGCAGAGCTGGTTACAATAGGTGAGTCTAATGCACTTCCAAAGTATCAAAGTTTGGACACAAACATAACTGGGGCCAATATAACCAACAGTGAGACATTATGAATGCAAAGAGAATAGCAGGAGGGTCAAATGGCGATGTGAAGTTGTCGCGTAGCTTGACCTTTATGTAAACAGTAGACATATGATTATGGAAACAATAACAAACAGTAAAACAGCCTAACAAAAGCTCTTGTCCAAGTAGTAATTAATTTAGACAGACAGGCAGTCATATTGGCAACAGGTACTGAGGGAAATTGTCTGCTACAGCTGTTAAACTAGGTATATGTGATCTTGATAGAGTTAAGATCAGTAGGATATAGAAAATAACCAATGTTCCTGTGTTTGTGGGTGTAGAGCATTTTCAATAAATGTATGTACTCCCAGACAATTATTATCATGGCTACAACAAAACATGCAGTCATGACTTAATATTCGTGTATAACAATGATAGTATCTGAATCAGGTATCAAGCCTTATTAATACATCTTACCCGCTGTCTGAGTTGATGGGAGAAATATGTCAATGTTATATTTTACATGAAAGAACTATTTGGTCCTCAACTAGTTAACCCTCACTTTTCCCCCTAAACAATAAGCCTTTGGCACATATAAGTATATAGCAAATAATATCAGGCATTAAGCAACTCAGCTAACATAGACAGCATAAGATATATGGAAGCTCATCACACAAATTTAGGAAAAGCAGATCCTGTGCACGCTAGTGGAAACTTAAGTATCACAGTGTAGTCCTGTTCATAGCAAACCCTAGGAACATTTTAAACTTTAAGTAAAGGTAACCGTGTAACAAAGCATAATAAGGGGCAAAGTACTATATGTATGGCTTAAGCATAAGTCGCATCGGGTGGTCATAAGAATAGTGTCCGAACTGACCGCTAATACAAGTGCTTGCCTGGAAGCGCTACTAGCCGACTCCTCTCCTGGAACAGATTGGAGGCTGGTATTGATAAGGATCAGGCACACGACTAGACACAGTGAGCTGGGAGGTCAAGAGTCTTTTTAGCCAGAGTTCAGTGACCAGTACTTGTAGTGAGCTCAGGTGCGATCTAAACAGCGCACGCTGTCGGGCAGTGTTAAAAGAAGGGAGCTTGCCTTGTTTCTTATGAAGCCATCCGCCTCTGGTGTCATCTAGCCAGCACAAGTAAATGCCAGAGAGTGCTGAAAAGTCTCGGTGGTGGCAGACATGATCATTTCTGGTCAGGACTATCTCCTCCGCTACGCCATCAGAAGAGAGCTCCCCAGGAATCGGCGATCTACTCTCCTCCCCTCCCCCAAGGCCGGCCGCATCCTCCGGGTCAGGTAGAGGAGATCCAAGAGGCGGGTTAGGTAGTTGTGTCAGATCAAAAGTAGCGGTACTGTTCGTGGGTTGTGCAAAGTTGTCAGTAACCTCCTCTGGCTCCGCCATGCTTGAAGTGGGTATATCCACGTGGCCATAACGTAGGATAGAATGTAGACTACGAAATTGGCATGCCATCTTTGTCTCAAGGGCTATGAAGAGGGCCCTTACTGTAGTATCAAAGTCCTCGATGGTTGTTGTATATGGCATTTCCACAGTTGTGGTAGATAGCATGTCTAAGAATGGCAGTATGATCTCTGTATGTTTGTTTGCCTGGAGAGGAGCTTGAGAGTCGTCAATGGTAATGTAAGACAAGTAGCAAACGGCTGGCTCTGGAACTCCCAGAAATAAGATATAGGTGTCCGTCGATGCAGGAGAATGAGCTTAGTAAACTGCGATAGGTATCAGTCTTGGATGGCATGAAATAAATTAGATTTTTCCATAAATTGCAGCCCTAGAGTAGAGAGCTCTTATTAAAGCGGCCATCTTAGATGCTGGTCCGGACACGCCCCCCCCCAAATAAAGCTATTTTTAATAAATATGGGTCTAGATCAGCAAAGTTTTTGGTTAATGTGGTGAAGAGCAGAAAAAAAAGAATTATATAGAAGCAATCAGAATGGGAGAAACACGATCGATTAACCATAAAGATATACAGGATAAGTTATCTTGGGATCACTTGTTTACTTCTATTGAAAAATTTGGTATGACTGGCCATTTTTTTTTAATTTTATTAAATTAATCTATAAAAATCCTTATTCTTCAATTAGTATCAATGGTGATAACTCCCCGATGATAACTCTTCAAAAAGGGACTAGGCCACTCTCACCATTGTTATTTAATATTTTACTAGAACCTTTGGCCGTTCTCTGCAGGAATGAATTAGAGGGTGTCTTAATTGGAGAAAGAAAATTTGTCTTATCTCTCTATGCGGATGATATCCTACTCTATATGAGAAATACAAAAGAATCAATTCCAAAGTTATTTGAAATTTTGAAAACTTAAGATTCCTTTCAGGGTATAAAATCAATGCTAACAAATCAGAAATATTATGGATTGTTACGCATAAGAACAGTTTGACAGATAACCTTTTTATCTTGGCAAAAGAGAAGATAAAATACCTTGGAATCGTCCTATCAAAAAATCCAAATCATTGGTACGAATTAAACTATCTTCAGCTGTGGGCCAAGATTTTCTCCTCACTTCAGTACTGGGCAAGACTTCCCCTATCTCTCTCTGCAAAAGTCAGCCTGATTCAAATTATATTATTTCCTAAACTCTTTTTTTCTCATACAAAATCTCCCAGTATTCATACCTATTAAAGATCTAAGAAAATGTTATTCTCACTGTTCAAGGTTTCTTTGGGGCAAAAGTAAACCACACATTTCCATACAAAGGCTCTCACGTCGTAAAGAAGATGGAGGTTTAGCATTTCCAGATATTAAGATATATAACTAGGCAGGCATGGCTAAAATAGTTCTGGACTGGCTTTCTGGTTCTGACTATATCACCAGTTACCCAGTAGAAGAGATTCTCTCTACCCCATATTCAGTTGAAGCTTTATTGCATATTCCTAAAATTGAAAGGATAAAATTAAATATTCCCAAATATACCATCAGCAATGTGATTAAAGCTTGGAATAAAATCTGTAAAGGGCTAGATGTAGACAATTCTGTATCAAATCTGTTACCGATCCAGAGGCATCCTGAATTTAAACCAGGCCTTGACTCAAAGATCTTTAAGATATGGGCCCAAAAAGATCTTAAGTTTTTATTCCAACTCAAAGACGAATCCACAAACTCTATTAAGAAGTTTGATCAGTTGGTACAAGAATTTGATCTGTCCAATAAAGAATTTTATGCCTATCTACATATGAGACATTTTATATTCAAAAATATTTTGTTTGAGAAAGAGACATGGTCTCTGGGGCCCTTGGAAGCAGTAATTAAGCTATATCGAGCAGGTATTCTCGCTAACTCTCTTCTATATAATTATTTAATTTCCAAGCAGGGCAAAATAGGTTTAAGAAAATTGTATGCTAAGTGGTTAGTAGATTTTAAAGATCTTTAATTTAAGACTTTTGAAAAGAGCTTTTCTGTTATTAATAAATATACCTCTTCTATAACTTGGAGAGAATCTCATATGAACAGAGTTTATATTACGCCTGCTATGAGTTCAAAATGGAACGCTAGAAAACAGATTGTATGCTCAAGATGTAACGCACAGGATGCAGATTTAATACATTGCTTTTGGCAATGCCCCAAGATCCAGAAATTCTGGTCCCGTGTAGAGTTCTGGTTAAATAAAGTTTTAAATAAAAGGTTTGTCTTCAACAAATTTTTGTAACTTTTTCTTATGCACTGAACCAACTTTTCAAGATAGGTATTTAATTAATACAGTCATCCTTATTGCTAGGCAGATGATTCTCAAGTCCTGAAAAGACAAATTTGGCCTCAAATTTTCCTTTTTGTTTAAAAAAGAGATTAGACTCCAAATAGCTCTGGAACAACATGATGCATCAATATACACTGAAAACAAAGTGAGAAAATGTATGCAAAAATGGGACAAAGTAATTATGTCCTTTCATATTGATATCCAATTACAAATGCTATATCCCCTAAGACACTCTATTAAATGTATGTACTTGATTTTGGTACCCCACAGAGTGGAAAAATTTGATCTAATATTTTTTTTAATTTTTTGTTGTGTTTGGTTTGTTCTGTTTTGCTTCTTATTACTTGTTAGAAAATCATCAACATTCAGGCCTACAAGAAAGATTGAGTTATTTTTGATGTATGTTCCGTACAACTGACTTAAAAACTGATGCAACAAAATATAAGTACGTTTTACACCTATGTTTTGTCTTTTAGTTTTGTTTTTCTTTTGTCATTTATGGTTTTCTGGTATGATGTACCTGATGTGCTGTTTGATATTGTTTTATAAAGGTCCGTATGCTGATTGTAAACAATAAAAATTATATATAAAAAAAAAAAGAAAAGCCAAACGAGAGTAAGCCAATATGGTTTTAATAGAGTAAAAGCTTGATGATAGGTCGCCAAGTATAGTGCCATATCTTATGATCAATATCATTTGGCTCAGGCTAGATTGAACTATGCCCAATGAAGGCCGAAACGATTGTCTGGGGTTGCTGTGTTCCTTGTTGAGAGAGGAATTGCCTGGTATTTTGGCGCTGGATTGATCATAAAAGACGGGATCAGACTGATATACTACAGGAAAGTTCTACTCTGTGAAAAGCATTACTGGGCTAAAAAGAAGCTGCACCCAGGGTGGTAAATTGCCATAGAACAGGCTAACAATGGTGATGAGCCGGTTGTTCGTTCCTGTGAGCGTGCTTCTCACTGAGTGTATTTAGTCTCCCTAAGGTAAAAAAGGGCAAGCAGACATGGACTCCTTGCTCACTGTGCTTAGAGGAATATGGCTACACCTCACTGATTAAGCCCAATGAAGGCCGAAACGATCGTCTGGGGTTGCCGTGTTCCTTGTTCAGAGAGGCATTGCCTGGTATTTCGGCGCTGGGCTGACTGTAATAGGCAGGATCTGACTGATATACTATAGGAAAGTTCTACTCTGTGAAAAGCATTACTGAGCTAAAAAGAAGCTGCACCCAGGGTGGTAAATTGCCATAGAACAGGCTAACAATGGTATTGAGTTGTTTGTTCCTGTGAGCGTGCTTCTCTCTATGTGTATTTAGTCTCCCTAAGGGAAAAAGGGGCAACCAGATGTGGAATTCTTGCTCAGTGTGCTTAGAGGAATATGGTTTCACCTCACTGACGAGGCCCAATGAAGGCTGAAATGATCATCTGGGGTTGCTGTGTTAGTTTTTCAGAGAGGAATTGCCTGGTATTTCAGCGCTGGACTGACCGTAATAGGTGGGATCAGACTGAAATACTACAGGAAAGTTCTACTCTGTGAAAAGCATTACTGGGCTAAAAAGAAGCTGCACCCAGGTGGCAAATCGCCATAGAACAGGCGAATACAATGGTATTGTGCCGTTTGTTCATTCCTGTGAGCGTGCTTCACTCTGTGTGTATTTAGTATAAAACCAGCCAAGTATGAATGAGCCTATATGGTTTTAATAAAGTAAAAGCTTTCTTCCTTATTCAGAATTTTCCATTGAAATGCATGTAAACTAGGGTGCTAAGTTTGATGCCATATTTTATGATCAGTATCATTTGGCTTAGGCTAGATTTAACTTTTTTATATAGAGGAATGCCCAATTAGTATAAAACAAGCCGAATGTGAGTAGGCCAAGAAGGTTTTAATAGAGGAAAAGCTTGGTTCCCTTTTTCAGATTTTCCCATTGAAATGCTTGGATGCTAGGGTGCCATACTTTTTCGTATAGAGGGATTTCCAATTACTGGAAAAAGTAAATTTATGCTTACCTGATAAATTAATTTCTTCTACGATATGACCAGTCCACGGATTTCATCCTTACTTGTGGGATTTATCCTCCTGTTAACAGGAAGTGGAAATGAGCACCACAGCAGAGCTGTATATATAGCTCCTCCCTTCCCTCCACCTCCAGTCATTCGAGCGAAGTTAGGAAGAGAAAGGAAAAGCCAAAGGTGCAGAGGTGACTGAAGTTTACAAAAAATATAACTAATTTAAATCTGTCTTTAAAAAATGACAGGGTGGGCCGTGGACTCGTCATATCGTAGAAGAAATTAATTTATCAGGTAAGCATAAATTTACTTTTCTTCTACAAGATATGATGAGTCCACGGATTTCATCCTTACTTGTGGGATACAATACCAAAGCTACAGTACACGGATGAAAGGGAGGGACAAGACAGGAACCTAAACGGAAGGCACCACTGCTTGAAGAACCTTTCTCCCAAAACCAGCCTCAGAAGAAGCAAAAGTATCAAATTTGTAAAATTTGGAAAAAGTGTGAAGAGACGACCAAGTTGCAGCCTTGCAAATCTGTTCAACAGAAGCACCGTTTTTAAATGCCCATGAGGAAGCCACAGCCCTAGTAGAATGAGCCGTAATTCTTTCAGGAGGCTGCTGTCCAGCAGTCTCATATGTCAGACAGATGATACTCTTCAGCCAAAAAGAAAGAGAGGTAGCCGTAGCTTTCTGACCCCTACGCTTTCCAGAATAAACAATGAATAATGAAGACGATTGACGGAAATCCTTAGTCGCCTGCAAGTAAAACTTCAAGGCACTGACCACGTCCGGGTTATGCAACTTATGCTCCTTCTTAGAAGAAGGATTAGGACATACTCAAGGAACAACAAGTTCCTGATTAATATTCTTATTAGAAACAACATTAGGAAGGAAACCAGGTTTGGTACGTAAAACCACCATATCAGAATGGAAGATAAGATAAGGCGAATCACATTGTAACGCTGAAACTCTACGAGCAGAAGAAATAGCAACCAAAAACAAAACTTTCCAAGATAACAGCTTAATATCTATGGAATGCATAGGTTCAAACGGAACCCCTTGAAGAACATTAAGAACTAAATCCAGACTACAAGGTGGAGCAATTGGTTTAAACACAGGCTTAATTCTGGTTAAAGCCTGACAAAAAGACTGAACGTCTGGAACATCTGCCAAACGTTTGTGTAGTATAATTGACAAAGCAGAGATCTGTCCCTTTAAGGAACTCAATGATAACCCTTTCTCCAATCCTTCATGGAGAAAAGACGGAATCTTGGGAATCCTAACCTTACTCCATGAGTAGCCCTTGGATTCACACCAAAAAGTTATTTACGCCATATCTTATGATAGATCTTTCTAGTGACAGGCTTACGTGCCTGAATCAAAGTATCAATGACCACATCAGAGAATCCCCGCTTAGATAAAATCAAGTGTTCAATCTCCAAGCAGTCAGCTGCAGAGAAATTAGATTTGGATGTTGGAATGGACTTAGAATGAGAAGGTCCTGTCTCACTGTGAGTTTCCACGGAGGCAGAGAGGACATGTCCACTAGATCTGCATACCAAGTCCTGCGTGGCCACGCAGGCGCAATCAGAATTACCGAAGCTCTCTCCTGTTTGATCCGAGCAATCACCCGGGGAAGGAGGGGAAACGGTGGAAACACATAAGATAGGTTGAACGACCAAGGCACTGCCAAGGCATCTACTAGTTCTGCCTGAGGATCCCTCGACCTGGATCCGTATCTTGGGAGCTTGGCATTCTGTGGAGATGCCATCAGATCCAATTCTGGTCTGCCCCATCGGAGAATCAGTGAGGCAAAAACATCCGGATGGAGTTCCCACTCCCCCGGATGAAAAGCCTGTCGGTTTAAATAGTCCGCTTCCCAGTTGTCCACTCCTGGGATGTAGATTGCTGACAGATAACAAGAGTGGGTCTCCACCCATTGAATTATCTTGGATACTTCTGTCATTGCTAAGGAACTCCTCGTTCCTCCCTGACGATTGATGTAAGCAACAGTCGTGATGTTGTCCGACTGGAATCTGATGAATTTGGCCGAAGCCAACTGAGGCCACGCCTGAAGCGCATTGAATATTGCTCTCAGTTCCAGAATATTAATTGGAAGCAGAGACTCCAACTGAGTCCATACACCATGAGCCTTCAGGGAATTCAAGACTGCACCCCAGCCCAGTAGACTGGCGTCCGTTGTCACTATCACCCACGAGGGTCTGCGGAAACACATGCCCTGGGACAGATGATCCGACGACAACCACCAAAGAAGAGAGTTTCTGGTCTCTTGATCCAGATTTATTGGAGGAGATAAATTTGTATAGTCCCCATTCCACTGTTCAAGCATGCACAGTTGCAGTGGTCTGAGATGAAACCGAGCAAACGGAATGATGTCCATTGCCACCACCATCAATCCAATTACCTCCATACACTGAGCCACTGACGGCTGAGGATTGGACTGAAGGGCTCGACAAGTATTTCGAATCTTTGACTTTATGACCTCCGTCAGAAATTTTTTCATTGCTATAGAATCTATCAGGTTTCCCAAGAAGGGAACCTTTGTCTGTGGAATTAGTGAACTCTTTTCTAGATTCACCTTCCAACCGTGAGTTCTCAGAAAGGACAACACTGTGTCTGTATGAGACTTTGTTAGATGATAGGTCGACGCCTGAATCAATATCGTCCAGATAAGGCACCACTGCTATGTCCCGCGGCCTGAGAACCACCAGAAGGGACCCTAGAACCTTTGTGAAGATTCTGGGTGCAGTGGCCAACCCTGAAAATGCCACAAACTGAAAATGTTTGTCCAGGAAGGCAAACCTTAGGTACTGATGATGATACTTGTGAATAGGAATATGAAGGTATGCATCCTTCAAGTCCATGGTAGTCATATATTGACCCTCCTGGTAAAATTTTCGAATAGTCAACATCTTGAACGACGAGACTCTGAGAAACTTGTTTAGACTCTTGAGATCTAAAATGGGTCTGAAAGTTCCCTCTTTTTTGGGAACCACAAAAAGATTTGAGTAAAACCCCTGTCCCTGTTCCAGTCTTGGAACGGGACGAATTACTCCCATAGTAGAGAGGTCTTTTACACAACGTAAGAATGCCTCTCTTTTTATCTGGTCTACAGACAATCGTGAAAGAAGAAATCTCCCCCTTGGAAGAAATCCTTTGAATTCCAGTTGATACCCGTGGGTCACAATTTCCAGTGCCCAGGGATCCTGAACATTTCTTGCCCAAGCCTGGGCAAAGAGAGAATGTCTGCCCCCTACTAAATCCGGTCCCAGATCGGGGGCCGCCCCTTCATGCTGTCTTGGTAGCAGCAGCGGGCTTCTTGGGTTGTTTACCCTTGTTCCAAGCCTGGTTGGGTCTCCAGACGGACTTGGCCTGAGCAAAATTCCCTTCCTACTTTGAAGAAGAGGGTACTCCTTTAAAGTTCTGAAAGGAACGAAAATTATTTTGTTTACTTCTAATCTTAACAGACTTATCCTGAGGTAGAGACTGACCTTTACCTCCAGTAATGTCAGAGATGATTTCCTTCAATTCAGGCCCGAATAGGGTCTTACCCTTGAAAGGAATAGCCAAGAGCTTTGACTTAGATGACACATCAGCGGACCACGATTTTAACCATAACGCTCTACGTGCTAAAATGGCAAATCCATTCTTAGCCGCCAATTTAGCAATTTGAAAGGCGGCATCTGTGATAAAAGAATTAGCTAGCTTGAGAGCTTTAATTCTATCTAAAATATCCTCTAAAAGAGTCTCTATCTTAAGAGACTCTTCTAAGGCATCAAACCAGAAAGCCGCTGCAGTAGTAACTGGAACAATGCAGGCTGTTGGTTGTAAAAGGAAACCCTGATGAATGAATAACTTCTTTAGAAGACCCTCTAATTTCTTATCCATAGGGTCTTTGAAAGCACAGCTGTCCTCAATAGGAATAGTTGTACGCTTAGCCAGGGTAGATATTCTGATATGGGATACATTTTCTTAAAAGTAGGAGGAGGAGAGAACGGTATACTCGGTCTGTCCCATTCCTTCTTGATAATCTCCGAAATTCTCTTAGGAACCGGAAAAACATCAGTTTAAACGGGTACTTCTAGATATTTGTCCATTTTACACTGTTTTTTTAAGTAGACAACCCAAGGTATTGATCTGTAATGCTCGTGGGATATTTACCTATCAGACCAACCTTGGCCAGTAGTCTTCTTATCCCAACGCCAAGCGGAAAGATAAGGAAATATCCCAGAACAAAGTGAGTGAAAGAAATGAGGTAAGCAGTACTTACGGCAGACAGAGTAGTCCTTCACGGCAATAAGATTGAGGCAGAGAATGGTCAGAGACAGGCAGAATTTGGCAACAGAAATGTAATCCAGCAGTTTAGCAGTTCTGGGGTAAACCAATTGAATGGTCGGGAACAGGCAGAGGTCAGCAAGAAAAGGTAATCCAGCAGTTTAGCAGTTCAGGGGTAAACCAATAGAATGGTCAGGAACAGGCAGAGGTCAGCAACAAAAGGTAATTCAGCAGTTTAGCAGTTATGGGGTAAATCAGGCAGAGTAGTCAGACAGGCAGAGCTCAGCAATGATAAGGCAATACAGCAATTCAAGGGTTAAACAGGCAGAGTAGTCAGACAGGCAGAGTTCAACAATGATAAGGCAGTCCAGCAATTCAAGGGTTAAACAGGCAGAGTAGTCAGACAGGCAGAGTTCAGCTATGATAAGGCAGTACAGCAATTAAAGGGTTAAACAGGCAGCATAGTCAGACAGGCAGAGTTCAGCAATGATAAGGCAGTCCAGCAATTCAAGGGTTAAACAGGCAGAGTAGTCAGACAGGCAGAGTTCAGCAATGATAAGGCAATCCAGAAATTCAAGTAATAAAGCACCTAGGAGCACACAGAGTAACACCTATACTTGGGCAGTGAATGTAAGTTGTGCAGGTACTTACATAGGCGCCGATTCGCGCCAAGGAGGACTTCAAAGGATCCAGCTTGAGAAGGGAATAGACTGCAGCAATGACGTCATCGCCGCATGCTCACAGCAACCGCTGCATCCCTGGCAACAGCCAGAGCAGCGCAAGGAGAGCACGGAGCGGCGTGACATGATCTAGGCCCATTTTGGTATATTTCATGCCACTGTTTCGTCGCCAAATGCGATTATATCAATAAAATTTTAAACTTTTTCACAAAAAATGGTTGTAAGACTTCCGGTGGGTGGGACCAAAGAACGGTAGCATGGCTGAAGAGCTCCGTGAAGACTCTAAACACAATAGCCTAAAAACCTACAGCTATTGCATCCCCGCTGCTTTGGCTTGTTGGACACTGCATCCTAACGGTGGGCCGACCGCCTATTCACTTTGTGAAGGGTTAAAACACCACCCTTGCCCCCGGAGGGCTCATAAGTAGCTTAGTGGCACAGAAACCGCACATTAACACCACAACAGGTTTCCTGGAGTAATATCTTAGTGATTAGAACTCACTCGGAAATGAAAAATGAATAACTTACCGCCAGAAGATCTTCAAATTTTGGAGTTGCTGCAGGGCCTATTGCTTCCGGCATTCACTCAGCTTGAAACTACTATGCAACAGTTGTTGGCGGAGATTCGGACATCGGGACCCTTGCTTGCTCCATCAAAATGGCGCCAACCTGAAGCTGTTTTACTCCACGAAAATTCTGACTTAGATCAAAGAAGGATTTGCTCGAGACACAGAGAGAGGGTGGCGAGAAGTCAGACTTCTCAGTATCGATCACTTCTCTGTCTTTTTGGTCACCAGTGGAGGGGGAAGCGACACCCTCCGTAGTCATATAGACTGAAGCTCTGGATATAGTGAAGTCAAGTAATGCTGCATTTCAATACATGCATGTACAATTTGTCTCAAATCCCATAGCAAACCTACCTGTCATCATGGCTGTGGAACATGCTGAAAAGCAACAACAGGACGCCAGCAGGCAGAAACCATTGTGTCGTCTTTTTCCAGAGACGCATTCCTATCTGATGGGGAACCTTTGCTTACTCCTAGCTCGTATTGGAATTGGATGAACTCATCAGTTGGATTAACCCACCCAGCCCCGTTACTGCGTGTCTCTGTGTCTTTAGTTAACACGGAGACTAAGTATTGCCTTTTTGTTATATATATCATTTTACTTAAGTGTGCTACAATAGATCTCACAATGCTGAATTTCTGATGTAAACTCTAATAGTCAATTGCAGAAATGCACCAGAAAATCTGCATAGAACCCGATCTTGCAGGACTGCTATAACGCTTTGGGAGACAGTAGATCCAGATTACAACTCACTGGGCCTACTCAGGAGCCTAGCAACAGTAGAGCTTCCATGACAACCAGCATGATATATCCCAAAGATTGGTTACCCAGAATATCTAATACTTTCTAATTGTCAGTTTTGTACAGACCCTACTTTGTAAGCTGCAACAAAACTTATAATATTTAACACTTCAAGGGCCCTCATACATATTTATCTTACAGCGTGACACTTATTCCTATAGGAGAATGTACGGACGTTGGTTTTGTTTTATTTTGTTTATGTTTAAAGAGGTTTAGTTTAGTCTTGTTAGTTTATAAAATTGAAGTGCCTTGCATATACCAATCATACCTATAGCAGATGTGTGCCCCTTTTAATATATTCGTTGCATTTGAGGGTTGTCACTTGGCACTCATGGGTCTATCCTCAATGCGGCAATCTTTCCATCATTGATAATGGGAATTGTGCATTAATCCCCTATCGCCCCATCACAAATTCAGGCACATCTATACCGCATGTTCCACCCTGCAACATTTCTGTATCTATACAATACCATCCCTTATAAATATATAACTTTAACTATTAGGTAATATATATCACACTGATTCCCCCTCTTAATCCATGTATAGAGAAGAACTTCATACAGTGATATCTCAAAAAGTCATGCTGAATTTCTCATTTTACAGTCTGGAATAAAAGTAAATGCGCAATACTTATACATGAATCACCATACCTCCTTTAAATGCCCCTATTACTTTAACATAAGCCTTCCTACCTAGAATCATGTCCCCATATGAGTAGTCTTTTATAGTGATCCTCCGTACTGAAACTGTCAGCTTAATTCAGACCCCTCTTTGTAAGGCTTATTAACATTGATGCTACTTATTACTCCCAAGGTACTGACACATTATTGCAAATTGGTCAATCTTAATCAATGTGGGTATCCACATTCATTTTGCAGGGTGGCACATATTCCATTGGGAGAGTGTACTAGCTCTCAGTTTTATTTTGTTTTTGGTTTACCAATGTTTAGTTTGGTTGTGTTAGTTTACATAAAAATAAAATCCCAACATTGTAGTACAAGTAAGTACATCTGCTAGAAAGTTCTCTAATCCATATAAGTCTTTTACAGATCTCAATACAATCGTGAATGTTGTATTCTACTACGTCTGATGGAGTATGTTGTTATACCTTGTTGCCTCATCAATCCTATATTATCTTATCACATCCTGTGTGGTTTGTTTTTGATTTGTAACTTATTACTGTATCATTTGTTGGTTATAAATAAAAATAAAAAAAAAGGTTGCAAAAAACATAAATTATGCTTACCTGATAATTTCCTTTTCTTCTGATGGAAAGAGTCCACAGCTGCACTCATTACTTTTGGGAATTAAGAACCTGGCCACCAGGAGGAGGCAAAGACAACCCAGCCAAAGGCTTAAATACTCCTCCTATTCCCCTCATCCCCCAGTCATTCTGCCGAGGAACAAGGAACAGTAGAAAAGAAAGAAAAAGAAGAAGAAAGGTGCCAGAAGAACAATAAGGACGCCCCACATAAAAAGACGGGTGGGGAGCTGTGGACTCTTTCCATCAGAAGAAAAGGAAATTATCAGGTAAGCATAATTTATATTTTTCTTCTTAAATGGAAAGAGTCCACAACTGCATTCATTACTTTTGGGAAAACAATACCCAAGCTATAGAGGACACTGAATGCCAAGACGAGAGGGTACAATTGGAGGCCCACACTGAGGGCACCAGGCCTGAACCTCTACCCAATAAAAAATCCTGCTTTATCCGAAGCCGAGAAAAAAAAATTCCAAAGTAAAAGCCCCAGTGACACTGACTCGCAGCCAGTCCAGAGCCAAATTAGAGAAAGCAAAAGGACTCGACTGAGCCAACAGCCCACCAAGAGACACCGTCACCCAACAGATGGTCCCCCACCACTCACCCCTCAAAAATGAAGAGTAAACCAGCTGAAAACCCCAAAGGGAACAAGGCCAAGGAGGACCGAGGAGCCGAAAAGTCCCTCAAGTCAAAAAACAGCACCTCCAAGAGTGGGCCCAGATCAGAGACCCTCAAGGCCCTCCGAGAAGGAGAACTACCCTCAGAACCCAAAGGAAGAGGAAACCGTCTCCTGTCAAAGGAGCAAAGAGAAAGGAAAAATCCATCTCCAAGCAGACTGAGCTATCAGAATAGATACAGCAAGCTCACACATCCCAAAGGATACCGTGACCCATAGACCGCTCAGGCATCCTGACCTGAAGACACAGCTGGACCACCAATACAAGGGAACAAAGATCCCGAAACTGGTACAGGAACGAGCGTAAAGATGGCAAAGCCATCCCCTCAGAGTACACAACTCTGAAAACAGACAAGGCCATAGACACAAGGATCTATCAAAACAAGGCCCCACAGTCTGACATGGAACCAGCAAAATTCCAGGTGGAACCAAGTCCAGCTTCCACTTCCCGACCAGGAGAAGCCCCTAGTAAGGACTCTGTCTCCCCAGAAGAGAATATCCCTTAAGAAAAAGGGAAGAGGCCAGAAGGGCAACAACTGTCCTCCAGGCCCGAAGCCACCGGGCTAAACGGGAAGAAAAAATCCCCCGCAAATGTCCTAGAAAGGACCCCCACACAAGTAGTTCACCCAACATAGGCACAGCCAACCTATTCGCCTGCAGAGCAGAGAAACCATGGGTACCCTGGCAAACTAACAGGGGAATGCAACCCTAAGGCGCACCAGAAGACCGGAATCCAGCGCCAGCAGCTGGGTAGGAACCCTCCATACTTGAGGCGCAAGCCACCCAGGGAACCCCAGATGACATGGGTTACTCTGTGGCAAGGAGTAAAAAATACTACTCAGGTAGATGGAGCAAGGACATAGCCCCAGTTTCCACCACCGTGGAACATCCCGACCAGCCCTGAGATCCAAACAACCCAAAACTGGGACAGGAACAAAGCCCCCGAAAGAAGAATACTCAGGAAGAAAAAACAGGTCTGAGTACCTAATAGTTAAGGCAACTATACCCTGGAACTAAACACCCTGACTGGCCAAAAAGCCAGAGCAAAAAAGGATGGAGCATATCCAGAAAATGCAGACAGCGCAGAGAACTTGAAAGCTCTGACCAAATGAAGGAACCACCCCTAGATAAAGTTCAACTCTCCAAGGAGCAAAGCTAGAAGTCAATAAGAAACTTCACAGGCCACAGGACAACAGAGGGGATACCTTGAAGTTCCCAAAACCCTACTAGCAGGGCTAGTCTCCCCATCACCTCCACACAGGCAGAGGACACAGGGGAGAGAAAAGGTGCTAAACCTTCCCAGCTCCGGGAAAAACCGAGCTAAACAAGTCCCCACCAGGATCAACCAACGTCTGGAACACAGATCCCCAAAAGGAGATCTAACTCACCCGGGACAATGGAAAAAGACCCAAGGTCTCATAACTCAGACAGACCTTACGCGGCCTAGAGTAAGAGCCATATCTAGAAACACTAGAAACAGCTGACACGCACCCCTTTAAAGGTGCCAAAAGCTGCAATAGATTTCAAAACATAAAACCTTCTGCAAGCTGGACAGCTATCCAAGCTGTTTGATCAAGCCCCATAGGACCATCCAGGAGCCTAAAAACTGAAGGCCAAACCACTCAAGCAGTGGCAACGGGGCACTACGCACGCCAGCCCCCCCACGTGGAGGAGGAACTCCAGGTTCTGATGAAAGTCACACAGCGGAACACTCCCCTGCCCAGTCATCCATGACTGAAGGCTATAAGGACTGCAACAATCCTTTCCCGCCTTGTGAACCCACAGGTCCTCTCGAATGCTTAGTTGAACATAAAAAACAATGATAACTTGAGAACTCAGAGCTAATACCGATCCAGCAGAAACTGCGCCATGTATCTGAACAGCCACAAAACCAAACGAACCCGACAGGACCAGCCTGTACTCAGGGTCCTAACCAGCAAGCTGCATAAATTCTCCCACATAGGGGAAAAAGGAAAACAGACATTATTAAACATAGGACTAACATGTCCAAACAACTTCTGAAGAAGTAAAAAGTAGTATCGATCCCAGATGGTTCCCGAAGGAAGCAAACACAAATAAAAGACATCCCATCGGATACAAAATAAAATATAAGGCAACCCTAAGGTTAACGCCCAAAAGACACAGGCCTGCCTGCAGGACCAGCCAAACAGAGCCCTATCTTACAAAAAACTGGGAAAGATCTCAAAGAAACGACAAACAGGAGATAACGCCACATGTCTAATGAGGTGCACCATTCGCCTGATCAGACTGAAAGACCCCATATCTGTTAACGATAGGGTCATTCAATAACTGAAAAAGATGTCTAAGCAACACGCTAAGGCGCGCAATCCTGTAACGAAGGGCACAACTCTCCGGAACAGCTACCCCTGTGGGGAACTGTAGAGGCCCACCCCAAGGCGGAAGACCCGGGACAATAGGGCACAAGCACAATCTCAAATGAACATCTGGACTCTGCAGACAGACCATCGCTAACAATATCTGGAAGTGAAAATGTGCTGCAACCTCCGGGGGGAACACGCCACCCCGCATGGAGGAACTAAAAACTGGGTTACCTGCATGTGTAGAAGTATGAATTGGTAGGGAACTCGCCTATTGGAGGACGGGGCCCCCAGAGACAGATGGCTCAGCAGTCCCCTGATTCCCCGAGCCTGAGGAACCAGGCGCTCTCATATGGCATACGGAACAAAACTGGTCGACATGTGTCAACAAGGCCAAACCGGAGTCATCACCAGACACAAAATCTGAAATTAAAATTGTCTCGGTATCAGAATTCTCCGTAACTGAATCTGAAATGAGTACAGTCTCAGCATCAGAATCCTGCATAACAAAAACAAAAATGGCACCTGACACCCACAATGGCTGGGGCACTCACAACCTCCTATGACCAGACCCCTGCGGACTAGAATATCTCCTACGCCACACGGTCAGGAATGCGGAAATGGGGAACGGAGCGTAACCGCGCCCGAACACAAGGTGAACCGTACAGTCCAAAAAAGCGTGCCCAACCAAAAGGCCACGTCACTTCCAAAGGCCTCAAAGTTCCAACCTTGAGCCCATAAAAATCACACATAAGCAGGTTGAATCACATAACAAACATGATTATAAACCCCACTGTTCAATAACTCCCCTCAGGAGATATTAACCATCAATTCCAAGATACTAACAGAGACTCACTGAGAACCTTATGTCATATAATTAGACCCGCAAAGGTGTGGTAGCCTCTCGGGAATACATTCACATTACAGTACATTGACAACAAAGTAAAGTTAAATGATCTTACGGAATCTACGCCGTGGAACAGGAACACGGCCTTTCAAGTGTGACGAAAAATGGCATCGCCTCCTCCATGGACTTGAGAGAAGAAAGCAGGCAGCGGAGCGAAGTTCGACAACACTGATTGCTTGAGGAGCTGTTAATATGAGTCGGGATGGTTTCGCAGAGAGACTCTCCCTGCATCTCCGGACTTTCATCCAAGCCCTCACTGAGAGACTGACAGGACTACTTAAAACTCCTGTCCCATGCCGAAGATTACTACCCTCCATAAGAGACAAATACAAAAAATAAAAATTCTGACACGTCTCTGCCAACCTCCTGGGACGAAAGTCAAAGAATGACTAGGGGATGAGGGGAGTGGGAGAGGTATTTAAGCCTTTGGCTGGGTTGTCTTTGCCTCCTTCTGGTGGCCAGGTTCTTAGTTCCCAAAAGAAATGAATGCAGCTGCGGACTCTTTCCATTTAAGAAGAAAAGCTTATCTGGGATCTCCTTTGTTCAGAAATAGCAGACATGCATGGCTTTGCCATTGCTTTTTGGTAATAAGAAGGCCATTAATTGTAGTTGTGCACCACACTTCTAATATTCCAACAGTGAAGGATATTACTAGTTAGCTAGCAAGGGTAATATTATTGTAGTGTAGGTATTACCCTTCCACCTTACACCAATGGTCACCACAATCTTTGGTATTGGTAGAATGTCTATATATAGAAGTGTGTGAATTGGCGCTGATACCTACCCCAAGCCGAGTACATGGGGGGGTCCCTCTCTCAATAAACCCCAAAGAGCAAGTTAACAGATGCAAAGGAAATAGTACTGGCGCTAGAGCAAGGGTAATAACTTATAATGTGTAGAGAATTCTGGATAAATAATGAGACTAAATATCTCAATAGCAGTGAGACAAAAGATGATATATATAAAAATGTAATAATAAAAAGATATGGGTAGTAGACATAAATACTATAAATAATACGGTCGATACCGATGAATTATACAAGAAACAAGTAATATATATAAATAACTCACGGCTAGATTTAGAGTTTTGTCGGTAACGACCCGCGTAGCTAACGCTGGCTTTTTTCTGGCCGCACCTTTTAAATAACTCTGGTATTGAGAGTCCACAGAATGGCTGCGTTAGGCTCCAAAAAAGGTATAGCATATTTAACGCAACTTCAACTCTCGATACCAGAGTTGCTTACGGACGCGGCCAGCTTCAAAAACGTGCTCGTGCACGATTCCCCCATAGGAAACAATGGGGCTGTTTGAGCTGAAAAAAAACCTAACACCTGCAAAAAAGCCGCGTTCAGCTCCTAACGCAGCCCCATTGTTTGCTATGGGGAAACACTTCCTACGTCTGCACCTAACACTCTAACATGTACCCCGAGTCTAAACACCTCTAACCTTACACTTATTAACCCCTATTCTGCCGCCCCCGCTATCGCTGACCCCTGCATATTATTATTAACCCCTAATCTGCTGCTCCGTAAACCGCCGCTACTTACATTATCCCTATGTACCCCTAATCTGCTGTCCCTAACACCGACGACCCCTATATTATATTTATTAACCCCTAATCTGCCCCCCACAATGTCGCCTCCACCTGCCTACACTTATTAACCCCTAATCTGCTGACCGCACCGCTATTATAATAAAGTTATTAACCCCTAATCCGCCTCACTAACCCTATAATAAATAGTATTAACCCCTAATCTTCCCTCCCTAACATCGCCGACACCTAACTTCAAACATTAACCCCTAATCTGCCGACTGGAGCTCACCGCTATTCTAATAAATGTATTAACCCCTAAAGCTAAGTCTAACCCTAACACTAACACCCCCCTAAGTTAAATATAATTTAAATCTAACGAAATTAATTAACTCTTATTAAATAAATTATTCCTATTTAAAGCTAAATACTTACCTGTAAAATAAATCCTAATATAGCTACAATATAAATTATAATTATATTATAGCTATTTTAGGATTTATATTTATTTTACAGGTAACTTTGTATTTATTTTAACCAGGTACAATAGCTATTAAATAGTTAAGAACTATTTAATAGCTAAAATAGTTAAAATAATTACAAAATTACCTGTAAAATAAATCCTAACCTAAGTTACAATTAAACCTAACACTACACTATCAATAAATTAATTAAATACAATTCCTACAAATAAATACAATTAAATAAACTAACTAAAGTACAAAAAATAAAAAAGAACTAAGTTACAAAAAATAAAAAAATATTTACAAACATTAGAAAAATATTACAACAATTTTAAACTAATTACACCTACTCTAAGCCCCCTAATAAAATATCAAAGCCCCCCAAAATAAAAAAATGCCCTACCCTATTCTAAATTACAAAAGTTCAAAGCTCTTTAACCTTACCAGCCCTGAACAGGGCCCTTTGCGGGGCATGCCCCAAGAAATTCAGCTCTTTTGCCTGTAAAAAAACACATACAATACCCCCCCAACATTACAACCCACCACCCACATACCCCTAATCTAACCCAAACCCCCTTTAAATAAATCTAACACTAAGCCCCTGAAGATCTTCCTACCTTATCTTCACCTCGCCGGGTATCACACCGATCGGTCCTGGCTCCAAAATCTTCATCCAACCCAAGCGGGGGCTAGACATCCATCATCCGACGGCTGAAGAAGTCCAGAAGAGGGTCCAAAGTCTTCATCCTATCCGGGAAGAAGAGTAGATCTGGACCGGCAACCATCTTCTTCCAAGCGGCATCTGCTATCTTCATCTGATGAGGACCGGCTCCATCGTGAAGACCTCCATCGCGGACCCATCTTCTTCCGACGACGTCCAACTGAAGAATGACGGTTCCTTTAAGGGACGTCATCCAAGATGGCGTCCCTCAAATTCCGATTGGCTGATAGGATTCTAGCAGCCAATCGGAATTAAGGTAGGAAAATTCTGATTGGCTGATGGAATCAGCCAATCAGAATCAAGTTCAATCCGATTGGCTGATCCGATCAGCCAATCAGATTGAGCTCGCATTCTATTGGCTGTTCCGAACAGCCAATAGAATGCGAGCTCAATCTGATTGGAAGAAGATGGGTCCGCGATGGAGGTCTTCACGATGGAGCCGGTCCTCATCGGATGAAGATAGAAGATGCCGCTTGGAAGAAGATGGTTGCCGGTCCGGATCTACTCTTCTTCCCGGATAGGATGAAGACTTTGGACCCTCTTCTGGACTTCTTCAGCCGTCGGATGATGGATGTCTAGCCCCCGCTTGGGTTGGATGAAGATTTAAATAAATCTAACACTAAGCCCCTGAAGATCTTCCTACCTTATCTTCACCTCCCCGGGTATCACACCGATCGGTCCTGGCTCCAAAATCTTCATCCAACCCAAGCGGGGGCTAGACATCCATCATCTGACGGCTGAAGAAGTCCAGAAGAGGGTCCAAAGTCTTCATCCTATCCGGGAAGAAGAGTAGATCCGGACCGGCAACCATCTTCTTCCAATCGGCATCTTCTATCTTCATCCGATGAGGACCGGCTCCATCGTGAAGACCTCCATCGCGGACCCATCTTCTTCCAATCAGATTGAGCTCGCATTCTATTGGCTGTTCGGAACAGCCAATAGAATGCGAGCTCAATCTGATTGGCTGATCGGATCAGCCAATCGGATTGAACTTGATTCTGATTGGCTGATTCCATCAGCCAATAAGAATTTTCCTACCTTAATTCCGATTGGCTGCTAGAATCCTATCAGCCAATCGGAATTTGAGGGACGCCATCTTGGATGACGTCCCTTAAAGGAACCGTCATTCTTCAGTTGGACGTCGTCGGAAGAAGATGGGTCCGCGATGGAGGTCTTCACGATGGAGCCGGTCCTCATCAGATGAAGATAGAAGATGCCGCTTGGAAGTAGATGGTTGCCGGTCTGGATCTACTCTTCTTCCCGGATAGGATGAAGACTTTGGACCCTCTTCTGGACTTCTTCAGCCGTCGGATGATGGATGTCTAGCCCCCGCTTGGGTTGGATGAAGATTTTGGAGCCAGGACCGATCGGTGTGATACCCGGCGAGGTGAAGATAAGGTAGGAAGATCTTCAGGGGCTTAGTGTTAGATTTATTTAAAGGGGGTTTGGGTTAGATTAGGGGTATGTGGGTGGTGGGTTGTAATGTTGGGGGGGTATTGTATGTGTTTTTTTACAGGCAAAAGAGCTGAATTTCTTGGGGCATGCCCCGCAAAGGGCCCTGTTCAGGGCTGGTAAGGTAAAAGAGCTTTGAACTTTTGTAATTTAGAATAGGGTAGGGCATTTTTTTATTTTGGGGGGCTTTGATATTTTATTAGGGGGCTTAGAGTAGGTGTAATTAGTTTAAAATTGTTGTAATATTTTTCTAATGTTTGTAAATATTTTTTTATTTTTTGTAACTTAGTTCTTTTTTATTTTTTGTACTTTAGTTAGTTTATTTAATTGTATTTATTTGTAGGAATTGTATTTAATTAATTTATTGATAGTGTAGTGTTAGGTTTAATTGTAGATAATTGTAGGTATTTTATTTAATTAATTTATTGATAGGCTAGTGTTAGGTTTAATTGTAACTTAGGTTAGGATTTATTTTACAGGTAATTTTGTAATTATTTTAACTATTTTAGCTATTAAATAGTTCTTAACTATTTAATAGCTATTGTACCTGGTTAAAATAAATACAAAGTTACCTGTAAAATAAATATAAATCCTAAAATAGCTATAATATAATTATAATTTATATTGTAGCTATATTAGGATTTATTTTACAGGTAAGTATTTAGCTTTAAATAGGAATAATTTATTTAATAAGAGTTAATTAATTTCGTTAGATTTAAATTATATTTAACTTAGGGGGGTGTTAGTGTTAGGGTTAGACTTAGCTTTAGGGGTTAATCCATTTATTAGAATAGCGGTGAGCTCCAGTCGGCAGACGTCATGGGGGGCAGGTTAGGGGTTAATAAATATAATATAGGGGTCGGCGGTGTTAGGGGCAGCAGATTAGGGGTACATAAGTATAACGTAGGTGGCGGTCGGCAGATTAGGGGTTAAAAAAATGTAATCGAGTTGCGGCGATGTGGGGGGACCTCGGTTTAGGGGTACATAGGTAGTTTATGGGTGTTAGTGTACTTTAGAGTACAGTAGTTAAGAGCTTTATGAACCGGCGTTAGCCCAGAAAGCTCTTAACTCCTGACTTTTTTCTGCGGCTGGAGTTTTGTCGTTAGATTTCTAACGCTCACTTCAGCCACGACTCTAAATACCGGAGTTAGAAAGATCCCATTGAAAAGATAGGATACGCAAATGACGTAAGGGGATCTGCGGTATGGAAAAGTCGCGGCTGAAAAGTGAGCGTTAGACCCTTTCCTGACTGACTCCAAATACCGGCGGTAGCCTAAAACCAGCGTTAGGAGTCTCTAACGCTGGTTTTCACGGCTACCGCCAAACTCTAAATCTAGGCCTCAGGCTCTAGAGATTAGCTCGATAATAAGCAGATTACAAAAGAGTGGTAGGTTAATTTACATATGGCCAAGGATCGGCAGACGTAATCGTAAATGAATATAACAATGGTTAGGATAAGAGTTAAAATCACAGATAATTAATACAAAAAAACTAAATGATATCTATAAGATACCTGGACGTCCAGTATAATAGGTTATAAGTGGCTATTAATAAGGCAACAATCGATAAAAAACAATAAGTTGTTTAAAAATATAAAGCTAATAGTAAATAATTTCCAATTGTGGTAAAGTAAAAAATAGTGCACTAGGGGGAAACTCTTGTATGCAGACAATCTTACTCAAAGAGAATAGGATCGATCTGTGTATACATACGAGAGCGGTACCTTAAGTGTTGGTTCTGTGAATGCTTGCTATTACGGTTACGTTCACCTGCGTTTGTAACAAATATAATATATTCAATACAATATTTCTGAATAAATGAGTTTGTTGCTCTTGTAAATGGAACCCAAGAGTCACTAACTACTCTAGGTAACAAAACAGTGAGCGAGTTTTATGGTAAGTAGTAGAAAACAGCTGAGCAGTGATAATGCAGTGATAATGCATAAGCTTGTGACTCACAGTGGAGTCTGATTCTGCGATCAGCAGAATAGTAAGGAGATTCTTAGCTAGAACGGTTTCAGAGGAGTAAGGTTCGATACACAAGTGAGAAAGAAAAGTCTGTGTTTTGTAGTTTCCTTCTGTCTACACACCCGATCAATACATACACTCACAGAATCACTCAGTAACAGGAAGGAATCCGGGGTTGAGCTGTACCAAGGATTAACAGGTATTTTAGGTAGTGGAGTCTTAGTATAGATTCAGTAATGTAGAGTGGCTACAGGTACATAAGATAGTACAATTCACGGTATGCATCCCAATCTGTATAGCTTAGAGAAGGCTTTAAGTGAAAAACACATTGGTACCTGACCACCTCGAAGCGTTCGTTGTTAGCGCTGCAGCGGGTGTGTGCGTGACTCACTTCCGGTCCTGTGGATGCCGTGTCCTCAGTGAAAGATTTGCAGGCAGCTGACTCCTGTCAGCGCAAAGGTAACTTGAATGGATAATTCCTGACAAAAGTCCGTGGGTATGTTGTCCAAAGTACTGGTAATAGAAATAAGATACAATATTGCTTAATTAGTATCAAATAGAGCTTAGCTGCAAAACGTAGGAGATTGCTTTAGTCACAACAGTGAAACCAGAGAAAAGTGAGTTCAGGTTAACTGCGGTGCATATGTCCTTCAATATTCAGGCAATGAATTGCAGGAACAGGAAGCCTTATAAAGGGTTAGAGGTTAAGCAAGGGATATGCCTTAAAGGTATATCACATACCCCCCCCTTCAAGGACCCCCAAACTCCTACTCAAGAAGGTTTATCTGGGTAGCGTCTGTGGAAAGCAGTCTGAAGAGAAGGTGCATGAACGTCCAAGTGAGAAACCCAGGAATTCTCCTCCACACCATAATCTTTCCACTTAACCAAATACTGGAGAGTACCCCTTCGTACCCGGGAATCAAGGATGCGCTCTACTTCATACTCCGGGCCGTCCTTAAGCAAAATAGGAGGGAGAGGGGTTGATTGAGAAACGGAATCATAAGGTTTCAGCAGGGATACGTGGAATATGGGGTGTAACCTACAATCAACGGGTAATTTCAACTTTACAGCATTCGGATTCACTATGGAAATGATGGAGTATGGTCCAATGTATTGATTAGCCAATTTCTTGCTGGGGAGTTGGAGCTTCAAATGTTTGGTGGAGAGCAACACTAAATCACCAATTTTGTAGGGAGGCGTTGGTGAATGATGATGATCATAGTATTTCTTCTGACGGTCTTTTGCTTCACCTAAGTGGAGCTTTATTATCTCTAGTGTGAGGACTGTCCGAGTTGTATGCTGTCCCTTTAAGGATTTTACTTCCTCTTACTATTTAAGGACCCACCTCCTATTTACCTATGCTGGCGAATTGAGTGTTGTAGCAAATCTGCTACGGATTCTTATCCTTGCTAGCTCTGAGGAATTACTTTCCTACATTTCCTGTTGCCTGTTTTCAGACCTTCTGAAGTTTCCAGTTTACTACTCTGAAGTTACAGCTGTCTCTCTCCTTGCATCCTGAGAGATCGTGTGCTCCACTCTGACGTCATCAGCTACGGATGTGCAGAGCAACCTGAACAGCCTTTCTCACTCCCGGCTTCTCCGGTTGCAGTGTGAGCTATCAGACTCCGGTACCAGCTTGAGCACATCCCTTCTGATAACGGTAACACATTTAATTTTGCCAAGTTGATTTTAGTAAAGTTATTCTTAATTAATCTTACTGCTTCGCTTTGGCATAGATTAAGTCAATGTGGTAACTGAGGAAAACTCGTTATTGTTATCACAGTGACACACTACCACTATTTTGAATACAAAGGTGTTTCTGCTAAACCTATACCGTAGAATTAAGAACTGAACTAATATTTTCTAAGAAATACATATAAATAAGTAGTACTTTACATAATTCGCCAGCCATAAAGAAAGTGAGGAATAGCTATATATAAATTCCTATTAAATTTCTGCACTTGTGAAATTTGACGTACTACTTAGAGGTTGACATGGATCAGGATACTATGGCAAATCGTATCCAGGCTCTGTCAGATAGAATGGATTACATTAGCAACTCCTTTCAAGAACTACAAGTTGAGAACCAGGCACTTAAAGCCTGTCTCAGAGAAGTTCTCTCAGTAAAACCTAGTCAAACAGAGACACACCCAGAACCCTCGGTTTCAGCCCCTGAAAAGTTCACTGGAACTCGTTCTCAATTCAGAGAATTCAAAAACTCCTGCTTGTTATTATTTGAGCTCAAACCCAGAACTTATCCCTCAGAGAGGGTTAGAGTACTGACTGTGATCTCGTACCTCAGGGGTGAACCGAGAGCCTGGGCGGATTCGTATTATGAGAGGCAGGATTCTATATTGGGATCATTAGTAGTAATGTCCAGTTCATGAACGAATCGTTCATTTGAACTGGTTCTTTTCAGTGAACTGTATGAATCAGTTCACCAGACTGAACTGATTTGTTTGCAAACAGTTCACTTCCTGAGTCTGCAGCAGCACTGGTAATACGATCCTAGAGTGAGTTCTGCTTCTGCTAACTCCTCCTTTGCAATGAATCACACAGCAGAATCTCACTCTAGGATCGTATTACCAGTGTTGTTGAATCAGTGTACTGTTAGCTAACTCGTTTGCAATGAATCAGTCTGTTAACAGTTCACTGATTCAAAAGAAGTGAACTGTTTGCAAACGACTCAGTGTACTGTTAACTATAGTAAGTCCAATGAATCATTTAGATCAGTGTTTTTCAACTAGTGTGCCGTGAGAGATCCTCAGGTGTGCCATGGCAGACTGACATATTTTTTAAACTTTGCTTGTTTTTTACTCCCAGTGCAGGGGTAGTTTGTAGGAGGCATGGCATAACAGCACAATACATACAGTATGTGTGTGTTTGTGTGTATGTGTATATATATATATATATATATATATATATATATATATATATATATATGCTGTATTAGGCTACAATGTGTGATTTTTTTAAAATTTTGAGATGGTGGTGTGCCACAGGATTTTTTAATGTAAAAAAGTGTGCCACGGCAAAAAAAAAGGTTAAAAATCACTGATTTAGATAGCAGTACACTGATTCAAATATCAGGTCACACTCACAGCAGTTCTCAACAGACCCCTGCATTTACCCTCTAACTGCAACTTACATTAACCCATTCAGCATCCCATGTTTGTATATATATATATATATATATATATATATATATATATATATAGGTATCCAAAATTCCAGATCTTGCCCACAAGTGGAAAACTGCCTGGGTGCAACTTTAAACAACAAATAGCAGCCAAAAGAAAGTGCACTCTCAGGTCTTTCACAGCAAAAGTTACATTATTGATGTAACGTTTTCGGAGGACTTGCCTCCTTCATCAGCATAGTGAATTAAACACAAAACACAAAATAAATAGTGTCATACTTACAATTAACATTCAAAACCATTCCCCTTTTTTTTCCCCTTAGCGCCAAACTGCCGATATTGGAACGCATACTGCGTTCCACTGGTGATAGGAACCGGATGTGGTGTACAACATCACTTCCGGAAAACAAATATTATTACCAATGTTGACGATATTGATATAATGAATTATGTGAAATAAATCAAAAATTACAAAGCGTGTCCACAGGGTGTTTCATATTCACTACATGTGTGAGTGCAAATACTATTGATCTGAAACATCTGAACATGTGCCGTAAATACGTGTTAGCCCACAACTGTTTGTGTGTTGCCATGGCAACCTATATACATTAATCGTGCCCCACTCGTAAACTGGAAGGACTTATTCAAAAACTGTGTGTAATAAATTCGTGTGATAAACTTATGAACTTTGAATAGTGTAATGTTTAATCATACATCTATGTGTATAAAAACTCAAAAAAGTAAGAGAATATATTGATTACTTTAATAGCGTGTGGTTTTAGATTTAAGCCAAAATTCGGAGTTATACATTGCTGCATTAAAGTGTCATCCTTACTTATTTTGGGTAAAAAGAATACCTTCAAAGATTGCTAGATTACACCTAAATACTGTGGACACATTCCTCCGGATTGCCATGTATACACACTTTCCAGGGGGATACTGTATGTTTGGTATTTTAAGAGTAGGAGATCCCTAATCACATAATTATAAATTATATGTACGAACTCTATGCTTTGTGAACTCCTAGTTCTATCTCTAGGCCACCCAATAATAGAATCCCCCCAGTTATATTTGACTAGATAGCTATACCTAGGTCATTCACTCCATGAACCTTAATTTGCTAAAAACACTGTTACCACACATTCCACACTTAATCCCTTATTGAATATTGCTGCTTCAATAAGGATCCAACAAAGGGAAATAAAAATAAAAAAAGAAATAATTATTAATTAAAATAAACATAATTTATGGTTCCTGTATTCAATGCAAAAGTCCCTCTGGGTGATGGTATGGCTCTATATTTCCCAGGATGTGTCATGTCCTTCTTGTCACAGAACCGACTGTGATTATGTATTACTCCCATATTTCTTCAAGATATTATTTCACATATTCTTCACATATTGCATCACTCTACCGCCTCTTGTTACTGTTCTAGGAACATCATCATTTCATTACTTCTTTACTTGATCTTTACATCTTTGCTTGATTTGGTGCATTCCATATGATTTTTTTTTTAAAAAAGCATTCGTTGTATATTACATAGATATTTAATTATTTCAGTGAGCTCTGTAATGATGGAATGGCTATGTGTGTTAAGCAGTGCATGGTAACTCCAAGGCACCACTACCTGACTTCCACTCAGGAAATGGAAGTGCAAAAGTCCCCCATACCTGGTGCTATGAGTATACCTGGGCAGGTCCACCCCCTCTAGTGGGATCGGTCGAGCCCAGAACTCATAGAGTCATAGTAGTCTAGGTACCGTACCCTTAGAATGTATCACACCTTAGTGCCACATTACAATAAGGCTTTGAAATCGGGAGTTGTGTTAAGTCCACCCGGGTGTACCGTGCCCAATCGGTACATCAACTGGGCTTCCCGCTGTAGGAGTATTTTGCCCCTGTCCCCACCCCTATCCAAAGGGGGGACATGATCGATGAGTGTATATCTTATGGATGCCACCGGATGTTTATATTGTGCACAATGCCTGGCCACAGGTTGGTCTGAGTCTCCAGACTTCAAAGCTGCCCGGATAGCATGACGGTGATTTGCCATTCTTTCTCTGAGGGTGCCCGTCGTCTTTCCGACATAAAAGCGAGAACAAGGACACACCAACAGATATACGACAAATGTTGTTGTACAGGTGATAGAGTGACGAATATTGAATTGTCGATTGGTGTGTGGGTGATGGAACGTCTTCGTGTTTATAAGACCGTTGCAGGTGGTGCACCCCAGACATCTGTACGATCCCTTGATGTTGGTATATGTCTTGGATGTGTAGCTTGCCCTTGGGTCCGTTTTGACCAGTAGGTCCCGCAGGTTTGTGTCCCTCCTGTATCCCACCATGGGTGTAAGGTGGTTACTAAAGCGTAGCTTTGGGTCAGATGCCACAATCGGCCAATGTGTTCTTAGAATCGATCCCACTTTTCTAGTATTGGGAGAAAATGTGGTCGCCATTATGAGCTTTTCATCTGTGTTCTG
Organism: Bombina bombina; assembly: GCF_027579735.1. NCBI lineage: Eukaryota > Metazoa > Chordata > Amphibia > Anura > Bombinatoridae > Bombina > Bombina bombina. Next base: position 126,936,435 of record NC_069507.1, on the reverse strand, counting down.
TCTCTGTTTCTTTGTTAACAGTTGTGTTTGTGTATACTGTGATACTTCTTCCATCATACATTTGATGTCTTGTGACTTATACCCTCTTTCAGCAAATTTTGTGCCCATTTCCAACAACTGGGAGGCTCCCTTCCTAGGGTCAGAGTTGTTCCTTACTGTCCTGATTAGTTGTGATTTTAATATACCCTTTAGGAGTGCTGGGGGATGACAGCTATCTGATCTCAACAGGGAATTCCTGTCTGTAGGTTTGCTAAATAATGTGCACCCCAGTCCCTGTGCTGTTTTATACACCTTAAGGTCAAGAAAATTAATGGAGTGTAAATCGGCACACATTTTGAACCGAACCGTGGTTGGTGTGTTATTAAACAGATCAAACCAGCCATGGAGTTCATCCATGCCCCCTCTCCAGATCAAAAAAATATCATCTATGAACCTACGGTAGAAAATGATAGAAGAGTCACATTTTCCCCATAGGTGCAGATTCTCAAAGTGGGACATGAATAGGTTCGCATATGAGGGGGCCATGGATGACCCCATGGCTGTACCTGCTATTTGCAGAAAAAATTTGTCCTCAAATCTGAAATAATTCTTGCTAAGGCAAAAATTGATCATACAGGGGGTTATTCACTAGGTGTGCTTTAACTGCCTCCTGTCCTTCTATATGAGGAATGATTGTGTAGAGGCTGTTCACGTCCATGGTGACCAAAATATCCCCCGGTTGGACGTGAACAGACCCCAACAATCTAATAAATTCGCTAGTGTCCAGCAGAAAGGACCGTGTTCCCTTGACAATCGGCTGTAGCAGCAGATCAATAAACTGCGAGACCGGTTGGCATAGGGAATTCACAGCGGACACTATGGGGCGTCCTGGAGGTCTCTCTGCATTTTTATGCACTTTCGGGATCGTGTATAGTATGGGTATCCTGGGATGGGCAGTGGTACAAAATTTCAGTATGTGTTCAGAGATAAAGCCCTGTTCATATCCCATACATAACAGATCGTCCAGTTGTTTTTTGAAAACAACTGTTGGATCAGACCCCAAGGTGTTATATGTTGTAATGTCAGAAAGTTGAGATGTAATGTCCTCTCTATAATGGTCATAGTCCAGGAGGACAATGGCTCCTCCCTTGTCCGCTGGTCTAATGACAAGGGAGGTGTCTTTTTGTAATGTAGTGATAGCCTTTCTTTCTGCTGGAGTGAGATTATGTGTCCAAGTGGTATGTGCCCTTTCTTGGTCTAGGTCCTGAGAGACCATGCGTATGAAAGTCTTAGTGCTGGCACTGCAATTTGCAGGTTCAAAAGTACTTTGTATGTGACAATTGCGTTCAATGGGAGTTTTGATATTCTCATTCTCATTATTTTGAAAAAACTCCTTAAGTTTCAATGTTCTGTTCAGCTTATGAATGTCTAGTTTCTGTTCATATTCAGTAGTAATTGTACTGGGGACAAATGAGAGTCCTTTATTCAGCAGTTGTACTTCATCAGCTGACAGAACATGGGAACTTAGATTAATTATTGCATCCTTCGTCTCCCCCTCCTTGGGGGTCTGTGTCTTAGTGCCCGCCCGCCTGATATGGGGTCTAGAGTGTCTGCTCCCCGTGAACGTGTTGTGACCCCTAAAAAATGTTGAGGGGTGGATTGTACATTATATTGATCAAGAGTGTCTACTGGACTGGAAGACGTGTATGCTCTATTACCATATGTTCTCTCAGTATCCGTGGACTCTGCTCCACTGGTATATATCGTATCAAACCGTACACGCCTTTCGCGTTGTCTTCTTTTTGGTTGGATCTCCCTAGTACCAGTGAGCCACTTATATACCTTACCTTGGGTGTAATCTGACTTGACCGCCTCCAATTTTCTATTTTTAAATGATATCAAGTCATTTTTATACTTTTCAATCTGTGTGTTAATTTTGGATAACCAATTCTCCTGCTGGTCATTGGCCAGACTTACATAGATATACAAAAATATATTAGAAACCTGACCCTAAAAAGGTATTTTTTAAAAAACACACCCAGAATCACACCGACATTGCCTATCACCTTGGACCATTCTGACCAATCTGCTTTGGCGACACTCAATGAATTAGATACGGGGGTGACTTTAACTGATACATTGACCCAAAATCAATCAGATTTGTTAGATCTCAGCACACATGACCTCGAGGAAAGTATCAAACACAGTGAGTTTAAACGTAAATCTAGTTTTTACCCCTACACTTCCCAAGGCCAATTTGTAAATACTTTTAATAAACTAATATGTGATGATCTCACTAAACTTTGGGAAAAGAAAGGAGACAATTGGATACATAAATATAATGATAATTTAACAACAAGTGAAAGAAAAACACTCAAAGATTTAGAAAATAATCATAATATCATCATCAGGGCAGCGGACAAGGGTGGTGGGGTGGTGATACAGAACAGTGAAGACTATCTTAAAGAGGCTTCCAATATATTAAATGATCAAAGCACATATAAAAAATTAAACTTTGATCCCACCCTTAAATTTAAAAAGGAACTCAATATTATTTTGAAAGAAGCAAAAAATAACAACATACTTAATAATGATGAATTCAATTTCTTAACAGAAAACCACCCCACCATACCCACGTTTTATCACCTTCCCAAGGTGCATAAAACCCTAATATCTCCACCAGGTAGACCCATAATTTCTGGGATTGGATCACTAACCAACAACTTATCTGTATACATAGATCATTACTTACAGCCTGTAGTACAATCTACCAAGGCGTACCTCAGGGACACAATCCACACAATCAACACATTTGAAGGGTTAGATTGGTCTAATGACCTTCTGTGGGTATCCTGCGACGTATCGTCGCTATACACTTGTATACCGCACGACCAGGGAATTAAGGCTATTAAAGAAATACTTATTGAAGACTTCTCACCCCATCAACACCTTCAGTTTATTTTAACAGGCATTGAATTCATACTTTCACATAATTATTTCACATTTGATAAACAGTTTTATAGACAGATACAGGGCACTGCGATGGGGACCACATTTGCCCCATCGTATGCCAATCTCTACATGCATCATTTTGAGAACAATCACATTTGGACAAATAACCCTTATCACAGCCACCTAATACGTTATTTTCGGTATATAGATGATGTAATTATCATCTGGAGAGGAAGTGAAACACTATGTAAGGAGTTTATAGAACACATCAACACCAATAATTATAATCTAAAATTTACGTCAAAAATAGTTACCACACAAATAGAGTTTCTTGATTTAATTTTATATATTGATGAACAAAACAAGGTAGCAGTGAAGAATTTTAGAAAACCAACTGATAAGAATGGGTTCCTCAACGCAAGCAGTGGCCATTTACCCAGATGGAAGACTAACATTCCTCTGGGGCAATACCAAAGGGTAAAGAGAAACTGCACCAAAACAAGCGATTACAATCAAGAGTGCGCTCTACTAGACTCTAGATTCATTGAAAAGGGCTATTCCGTTGAGTTATTAGAACAGGCTAAAACTAAAGTTTCTCTAATGGACAGGAAAACTCTTTTACTCCCTACTGACAAGTCAAAACGAAGGAGACAATCTAATACATTAAACAATGTCAGATTCATCACAACATACAGTCAGGGCTCTAGAGAAATACAAAATATCCTAAAGAAACACTGGGGTGTGTTAAAGGCAGATCCCATACTGGGCGATGTTTTACCAGATCACCCATTGGTAACTTTCAGAAAAAATATGGATTTTAAAAACATTTTAGCACCCACAAGATTGCGTAACTCTAATAAACCTTGCATAATTAAGGATAAAACACACTGGTTACAACAAAAACCCGGCACCTACAAATGCGGGGTATCCAGATGTGGCATGTGCCAATATGTAAATAGAGAGATTACCTTCACCAACTCAGGGGGAGACATTACATTCAAACAGAAATATAAGAGCAACTGCAGTACCACCTATGTTGTTTACTTGCTAAAATGTAGCTGCAATTTGATTTACATAGGAAGAACCAAAAGAAGTATACGTACAAGGCTGGGAGAACATGTCAATAATATAAAAAATGGCCTCATGACACACAGTGTGCCAGAACATTTTAAATTACTTCACAATTCAAATCCTGCATCCCTCAAAATCCAAGTCATAGACTGGATACCCCCCAATAAATTTCCAAACAGGCTTCTAACACTCAGACGCAGAGAATCATGGTGGATTTACCAACTAAACACTATGCAACCATCAGGTCTAAACTTAGAATTAGACCTGCAAGCTTTCATGTAGTTTTACTAAAAAACATCTTTTTTAAAAAAACACAACATCAGATTTCTAATTTTAGTGCATACAACTACATATTGCTTTTAACATTTTTTCTAGTTTTTAATATACAAGGTTTTTTTAACATAAAGTTTATTGTCCATTTTCTTATCTATGTTTATATTTTAACGTTTACTATTGCATTTAAGGTGATAACACTGAACAAATCCTATATGTTTTTCAAACATACAATAATGCAAAGCTTTTTTTTTTTTTCCTACTTAACAAGCTCACCTGCCAATCAGTATCACCATACTCTGACTGGCTGGTAATTAATCATGCAATTAATGGTCCCTTTTATAAAGCCGGTAGGCACCATGCTTGCAACACTTCAAATTTTTCATCTCTTGAGAAAGTCTGGGCGTTCTCAGACGAAACGCGTAGAGTTTGTTTCATAGCTGCCTGTTATACTATAACACAGTTTGGATGTAAAGATACCTTTATATGCAGATTTTATTTGTGCCTTTTGTAAGTAGCCATTTGTATGTGTGCACTTACACTGAATTAAAGAATACTACACTTGAATTGGGCTGCGCCTGTCTTTGCTTTCTTTTCACAGACTACTACCTGCTGGAGGTGTTTGGAGAATACACCCCCCTCTGTCTCAGGCAGCGCTCATCACTACAGTGACACAGGAAGCAGACTATCACTGACACCTGCAACACGCTATCACAGTGGATCCACTTCCTGCTCAACAGAGCAACCGGCTTTTCTACAGCTCACAGACTTAACCCAGGAACGTAAGCGCCCCTCAGCTTTTCTGTTTTTCTACATTAACTTTTTCCTAGTCCTTTGGGGCTGCTACATCTCCCTGGGAGTATACCGCTAAATGCCAAGTGACTGAACTTTATGTAAATACCGGCAGACATTGTTCATCACGAACTTTAATTGTGGCAAGTTTGTTACGCCTTCAATATAACCCATTTCTTCTTTCAGCGTATCAATTATACCTCTGTAATTTGATTATACTAACACTCGCATATCTGATTTGTTTTGTTTTGTTGGGCCCGCTCGTTAAGAATTTATGTTTAGTGTAAATGTATCAATAATCCAGCTTTTTTTTTTTTTTTATTTACTGGTTCCTTGTGCTGCGGTCACCACTTGCAGATCCTAATCGCCACATACCTGTGTATTTTGAATATACCGACACTCGCATATTCAATCTGCTTTGTTGGGACCGCTTGTCAGGAGTTTGTGTATAGCGCAGTGATCCAGCTTCCCTGATACTTTGGTTTTTTGTGCTGCGGTCACCATATACAGAGCCTAATTGCTCTCTTAGTATACAACCGCTGCAGCGTTTATTGAATACCTTGCTTTTAGTCACGTACTAGTACTTAAGAACAGGATCTAATAAGGTGCATACTCATTTGTAGTGGCGATTATTCATCATTTCATGTTGTATTTGTTATTTGCATTTTCATTTACTTCAACTAACTTTGATAAATTTTAATCCATTTTTATTTTAACAGAGGGATGTACATAAGTCTTGTTGTTATTATTACTGTATAGTGCCCACTGAAACCAACACTCAGGTAGGAATAAGCCTTTTTGAATTCAGTATTCCCTCATTCAGCTGATTTCATACAAGCATATAACTAGCAGACTCCAACTTATTTGTGCTATACTAAATACAAATAGGGGGAGCAGCTCAGGTAGTTCACATTGAAGTTCAAATTGCTAACAGGCATATATAGAAACTTATCTGTTTTTCACATACTCCACACAAGTGTTTATTTGTTGTTCTTCATATATTATATCATTGGCATTTCTTAGATACTCACTTATCAACTACATTGCAGTTAGACACCTCCAGGCAGCCATGAACAATTTTGAATTCGGGGACTGCCCGGATAGACATCTGAGAAAAAGGGCACTGAATTTACTGAATCAGACTAACATTGTTTCAACTAATTCTGAAAACTTTGACCCAAATGCCTTATTCAAAGACCTAGAGAAACTACTAAATAATGACACCAGAGAATGGCAGGACCTAGTGTTGCTTGATAACTATGTCTTACATGACATAGTTCCCAGGGGACTAAGGTTGTATAAGAAACCAGCCTTTGAACTAGAGGAGGTAGAATTTAGCACGGAGTGGGATAAAGCGTTCCATGACTGCTCACTTACCTTAATTAAAATCCTCATTAAATATAGAGAATACAAACTGGACAAAATTAAATTAGATCTAGATAAATTGTTCCCTAAAATTCAGAACTTTCAGAATATTGATCATTGGAAGAAACTCAATGATAGTATTCAAGAAAGAAATAATAAATATGGGTCTGACCTAATGAGTGCAAAATACAAAAAACTTTGCAGAGATATGGAAGACTATCAAAATGATAGGGTCTATACTTATAAAACAAAAGAAATCACTCATACCATATCTGAGAATGATACTAGAAATGACATATGTGAACAAAGACCTTTCAATCATTACACTAGAAATCCACACATAAATCGCAACACATATCAGCCCCAACAGAATGAAAACTACAATAGACACTCAACTGAAAATTACTATAAAGGCCATCAACAAACCATGCAACACAATGGACAACGGAGTTTTAATACGAGCTCACACTCAATAAATAGAAATAGAAATTAAAACACAAACACTTTCAATAGGCCCCTCTCAGTCCCCCATACAGGTGGTAACACAGAACACAGAAATGATAATCATCAATTTAACAACAATCATTATCGTGATAATAAAAATGGTAATTTTAGGAGAAATTCCAACACAGGAAACCACATTGCACATCATACTACAAATACAGGCTTCCACACTGCCAGGAAGGAATCCTGGCGAAGCAGAAATAATTCCAGCTGCTTTACTCCACCATATCTTAAAGAATCTAGATTCAACATTCCAACCACAAACAGATTCAATACTCTGGGGCACCTAGGAAATGGCAACTCAAACACAGTTTTAAAGCCCAACTGGCAAATGCAGGGGGCGAAACCTAAGTTCACACATTCAACACATAATACATCCAATCAGGATAATAGAAGTCACCAATTGCATTTTTTAGATCTCGCCACTTCCCCAACAGGAAGATTTCGAAACCAAATACACGAAAACACATTAGAAAACCCAAGGCTTTTGCCAGGCAAAAGAAGAAGAGCAAGCGGGGATGTAGAGGGGGGAGAAAGATCCAACTTCTCAAACACAAAAAGAATGAGATAGATAAAAATAGAGCTAATATATTCAATCTTTCCACTGTACCATTGGGCAATAAAGAAATTAATCTTTTGGCGAAAGGCCTCAACTTTGCCCCCAAAAAAGCCCCAAATAAATTCCAGACTTACATAGATATACAAAAATATATTAGAAACCTGACCCTAAAAAGGTATTTTTTAAAAAACACACCCAGAATCACACCGACATTGCCTATCACCTTGGACCATTCTGACCAATCTGCTTTGGCGACACTCAATGAATTAGATACGGGGGTGACTTTAACTGATACATTGACCCAAAATCAATCAGATTTGTTAGATCTCAGCACACATGACCTCGAGGAAAGTATCAAACACAGTGAGTTTAAACGTAAATCTAGTTTTTACCCCTACACTTCCCAAGGCCAATTTGTAAATACTTTTAATAAACTAATATGTGATGATCTCACTAAACTTTGGGAAAAGAAAGGAGACAATTGGATACATAAATATAATGATAATTTAACAACAAGTGAAAGAAAAACACTCAAAGATTTAGAAAATAATCATAATATCATCATCAGGGCAGCGGACAAGGGTGGTGGGGTGGTGATACAGAACAGTGAAGACTATCTTAAAGAGGCTTCCAATATATTAAATGATCAAAGCACATATAAAAAATTAAACTTTGATCCCACCCTTAAATTTAAAAAGGAACTCAATATTATTTTGAAAGAAGCAAAAAATAACAACATACTTAATAATGATGAATTCAATTTCTTAACAGAAAACCACCCCACCATACCCACGTTTTATCACCTTCCCAAGGTGCATAAAACCCTAATATCTCCACCAGGTAGACCCATAATTTCTGGGATTGGATCACTAACCAACAACTTATCTGTATACATAGATCATTACTTACAGCCTGTAGTACAATCTACCAAGGCGTACCTCAGGGACACAATCCACACAATCAACACATTTGAAGGGTTAGATTGGTCTAATGACCTTCTGTGGGTATCCTGCGACGTATCGTCGCTATACACTTGTATACCGCACGACCAGGGAATTAAGGCTATTAAAGAAATACTTATTGAAGACTTCTCACCCCATCAACACCTTCAGTTTATTTTAACAGGCATTGAATTCATACTTTCACATAATTATTTCACATTTGATAAACAGTTTTATAGACAGATACAGGGCACTGCGATGGGGACCACATTTGCCCCATCGTATGCCAATCTCTACATGCATCATTTTGAGAACAATCACATTTGGACAAATAACCCTTATCACAGCCACCTAATACGTTATTTTCGGTATATAGATGATGTAATTATCATCTGGAGAGGAAGTGAAACACTATGTAAGGAGTTTATAGAACACATCAACACCAATAATTATAATCTAAAATTTACGTCAAAAATAGTTACCACACAAATAGAGTTTCTTGATTTAATTTTATATATTGATGAACAAAACAAGGTAGCAGTGAAGAATTTTAGAAAACCAACTGATAAGAATGGGTTCCTCAACGCAAGCAGTGGCCATTTACCCAGATGGAAGACTAACATTCCTCTGGGGCAATACCAAAGGGTAAAGAGAAACTGCACCAAAACAAGCGATTACAATCAAGAGTGCGCTCTACTAGACTCTAGATTCATTGAAAAGGGCTATTCCGTTGAGTTATTAGAACAGGCTAAAACTAAAGTTTCTCTAATGGACAGGAAAACTCTTTTACTCCCTACTGACAAGTCAAAACGAAGGAGACAATCTAATACATTAAACAATGTCAGATTCATCACAACATACAGTCAGGGCTCTAGAGAAATACAAAATATCCTAAAGAAACACTGGGGTGTGTTAAAGGCAGATCCCATACTGGGCGATGTTTTACCAGATCACCCATTGGTAACTTTCAGAAAAAATATGGATTTTAAAAACATTTTAGCACCCACAAGATTGCGTAACTCTAATAAACCTTGCATAATTAAGGATAAAACACACTGGTTACAACAAAAACCCGGCACCTACAAATGCGGGGTATCCAGATGTGGCATGTGCCAATATGTAAATAGAGAGATTACCTTCACCAACTCAGGGGGAGACATTACATTCAAACAGAAATATAAGAGCAACTGCAGTACCACCTATGTTGTTTACTTGCTAAAATGTAGCTGCAATTTGATTTACATAGGAAGAACCAAAAGAAGTATACGTACAAGGCTGGGAGAACATGTCAATAATATAAAAAATGGCCTCATGACACACAGTGTGCCAGAACATTTTAAATTACTTCACAATTCAAATCCTGCATCCCTCAAAATCCAAGTCATAGACTGGATACCCCCCAATAAATTTCCAAACAGGCTTCTAACACTCAGACGCAGAGAATCATGGTGGATTTACCAACTAAACACCATGCAACCATCAGGTCTAAACTTAGAATTAGACCTGCAAGCTTTCATGTAGTTTTACTAAAAAACATCTTTTTTTAAAAAACACAACATCAGATTTTTAATTTTAGTGCATACAACTACATATTGCTTTTAACATTTTTTCTAGTTTTTAATATACAAGGTTTTTTAACATAAAGTTTATTGTCCATTTTCTTATCTATGTTTATATTTTAACGTTTACTATTGCATTTAAGGTGATAACACTGAACAAATCCTATATGTTTTTCAAACATACAATAATGCAAAGCTTTTTTTTTTTTTCCTACTTAACAAGCTCACCTGCCAATCAGTATCACCATACTCTGACTGGCTGGTAATTAATCATGCAATTAATGGTCCCTTTTATAAAGCCGGTAGGCACCATGCTTGCAACACTTCTAATTTTTCATCTCTTGAGAAAGTCTGGGCGTTCTCAGACGAAACGCGTAGAGTTTGTTACATAGCTGCATGTTATACTATAACACAGTTTGGATGTAAAGATACCTTTATATGCAGATTTTATTTGTGCCTTTTGTAAGTAGCCATTTGTATGTGTGCACTTACACTGAATTAAAGAATACTACACTTGAATTGGGCTGCGCCTGTCTTTGCTTTCTTTTCACAGGCCAGTACTGTGTTATGTGTTGTCTCGAACTGTTGGATTTCTGTTTTAACTTTTGACAGAATGGACGTAACCTCTTCAATTACTAATAATGTTAAATCAAATGAACATTTGTTCAAGATATAACACCATTTCTTTCTAAATTCGGGGTTATCCCTACCAATAGTGGGAATGTTATGTACTCTGAAACCCCTTGGTATATGCCCATTTCTATAGTAATCTGAGAGATAACTGCCGTGCAGGGATAGATCTGTCTCACGCTTCCTAAGCTTTAACAATGCAAAATACAAGTTTAAGGGAGTCTCACCAGTTGTCCTGGATAATGGAGCAAACAGTATTCGGTCAGCGTCATCCTGGGTATACAATGCGGTTCCTACTTGTGCTGCTTTGGCTTGTCCTGCAGGGTCTTCTACCACATCTATGGCAATCTCCATGGAGTCTTGCTGGCCATCCCCTTGAGTTGACATGTTTAAATAAATGGAAATAATGGTTACCACAAAGAAGAATTTTCTGTGTGTATATAGAGCCACTCAGCAAAGAATAGTCCCATAAAGTATGATGGTTTGAATGATGAGGTTAAAACAGGAGGGGCACGCCTGGTCAGTAATGCAGGTATCCAAAATTCCAGATCTTGCCCACAAGTGGAAAACTGCCTGGGTGCAACTTTAAACAACAAATAGCAGCCAAAAGAAAGTGCACTCTCAGGTCTTTCACAGCAAAAGTTACTTTATTGATGTAACGTTTTCGGAGGACTTGCCTCCTTCATCAGCATAGTGAATTAAACACAAAACACAAAATAAATAGTGTCATACTTACAATTAACATTCAAAACCATTCCCCTTTTTTTTCCCCTTAGCGCCAAACTGCCGATATTGGAACGCATACTGCGTTCCACCGGTGATAGGAACCGGATGTGGTGTACAACATCACTTCCGGAAAACAAATATTATTATCAATGTTGACAATATTGATATAATGAATTATGTGAAATAAATCAAAATTTACAAAGCGTGTCCACAGGGTGTTTCACACTCACTACATGTGTGAGTGCAAATACTATTGATCTGAAACATCTGAACATGTGCCGTAAATACGTGTTAGCCCACAACTGTTTGTGTGTTGCCATGGCAACCTATATACATTAATCGTGCCCCACTCGTAAACTGGAAGGACCTATTCAAAAACTGTGTGTAATAAATTCGTGTGATAAACTTATGAACTTTGAATAGTGCAATGTTTAATCATACATCTATGTGTATAAAAACTCAAAAAAGTAAGAGAATATATTGCTTACTTTAATAGCGTGTGGTTTTAGATTTAAGCCAAAATTCGGAGTTATACATTGCTGCATTAAAGTGTCATCCTTACTTATTTTGGGTAAAAAGAATACCTTCAAAGATTGCTAGATTACACCTAAATACTGTGGACACATTCCTCCGGATTGCCATGTATACACACTTTCCAGGGGGATACTGTATGTTTGGTATTTTAAGAGTAGGAGATCCCTAATCACATAATTATAAATTATATGTACGAACTCTATGCTTTGTGAACTCCTAGTTCTATCTCTAGGCCACCCAATAATAGAATCCCCCAAGTTATATTTGACTAGATAGCTATACCTATATATATATATATATATATATATATATATATATATATATGTTTTTATATATATATAGAATTTGTTGTTCTTCCTCTATATCTAAGCTAACTTTTACTTAGCAACAGCTACAAATATATATATATATATATATATATATATAAACAAACATGGGATGCTGAATGGGTTAACGTAAGTTGCAGTTAGGGGGTAAATGCAGGGGTCTGTTGAGAACTGCTGTGAGTGTGACCTGATATTTGAATCAGTGTACTGTTATCTAAATGATTCATTGGAGTTACTATAGTTAACAGTACACTGAGTCGTTTGCAAACAGCACTGCAGGAAACGGATCTGCAAATCTGCGGCTCTACAGTTCACCTACTGAACATGAGGTAGAGCCACTACCTCATGTTCAGTAGGTGAACTGGTGAATCGGTTCATGAACCGGTTCAGTTAATCGAACCATCCGAAATGAACCGATTCACCCAGAAGAACTGAACTTCACATCACTAATCATTAGATGGGTTTTTTGCTGAAATGTCTATCCTTTATGATGACCCATTCAAACAGATTTCTGCAGAGAACACTTTGAGATCCCTTAAACAATCAAAGAGTCCTGTAGAGGTATATATAACCCAGTTTAAAATCTCTGCCACTGACTCTCTATGGAACGAAGTATCCTTAAAAAATCAGTTCCGAATTGGTCTCTCAGAAGAGATTAAGGACAAGCTTTCTCGCATTGGAATTCCAGAAACCCTTGAGGAACTTTTCTCCCTTGCTATTAGTATTGACCGACGCCTCAGGGAGAGGCGTTCAGAGAAAGCAAGCTCCTCCAAAAGGTATATTCCTTCCCCGAGTTACACCACAAAGGATTATGCCCAACCCATGGAAATAGGGTTTGTGAAAGGGCCGCTACCACCTCAGGAAAAATTGAGGAGAAAAGCTCAAAATTTGTGCATGTATTGTGCAGCTACAAATCATGAGGTTAAGGACTGTCCAGTCCTCTCTAAACAAAAATCATGTAAGTTATCTAACTTCCATTTAAGTTCTGCGAGTGATACACTGTCATCCAGGTTTATAACCATACCCATTGTTTTGCAGTGGGACAACAACAGGATCACGACTGAAGCTATTGTTGACACGGGTTCCTGTGGGAATTTTGTTGATATGAAATTTGCAAAATGTAATAAAATTCCATTGTTGTGTAAGCAGAACCCTGTCTCTGTAAAGGTCATTGATGGTAGGTCTTTGTCCACAGGTCCAGTCACCCATCAGACATTGCCACTACATCTTTCCATAAAGACTTACATTTCTGGGGATTTAACCTTAGATGTCATACATTCCCCTATGTTTAATGTCATACTTGGAATTCATTGGTTACGCCAACATAAATCTCTAATTGATTGGTATAATCTTAGTCTCTCTTTTCCTACAACCACTCCTCCCGTAACAGAACATAGTACACCTACAGTACTAAACATCACAGAATCAGTTATTCCCACACATTATCTAGATTTCAGTGACGTTTTTGATAAAAAGGATGCTGAAACTTTGCCACCTCATAGGGCATACGATTGCCCGATTGATCTCCTTCCTGGGGTTTCCATCCCTTTCGGGCATATCTATCCATTATCTAAGCCCCAACTGGAACACCTTAAGACTTATATTGATGAGAACCTCAGGAAGGGGTTTATAAGACCTAGCACCTCGCCAGCTGGGGCTGGCATGTTCTTTGTCACCAATAAGGATGGGTCTTTAAGGCCTATTATTGATTACAGAGAGCTGAACAAACGCACTAGAAAAAATAGGTACCCACTCCCACTTATGCCCGAGCTGATAGAGAGATTGAGGGGTGCCTCGGTTTTCACAAAATTGGATCTCCGAGGTGCCTATAATCTCATCAGAATGAGAGCTGGAGACGAATGGCTTACAGCATTCAGGACCAGATATGGCCTGTTTGAGTATACTGTAATGCCATTCGGATTGTGTAACGCTCCAGCTACATTTCAATGTTTAATTAATGACATTTTCAGGGACATACTAGATGTTTACGTGGTTGTATATTTGGATGACATCCTGATCTACTCTGCAGACCTTAACCAACACAGATTACATGTAAGGAATGTCCTATCCAGATTAAGAGAACACCGGCTTTATGCCAAACTTGAAAAATGTATCTTTGACACAGATGATATAGCTTTTCTAGGGTACCATATCACTCCGTTAGGGATTAGTATGCAAGAAGATAAGGTACAGGCCATTCAGACTTGGCCTATCCCTACCTCAAAGAAAGAAGTCCAGCGCTTCCTAGGCTTCTCTAACTTCTATAGGAAGTTTATTCCAGGATTTGCTAAAATAACCAAACCACTAACAGATCTCACAAAACTCAACTCAGAGTTCAAGTGGACTAATCAGACGCAGACAGTGTTTGATCTGCTAAAACAAAAATTCTCATCAGCTCCTATCTTACAGTTCCCAGATTTAGAAAAACAATTTATTCTCGAAGTTGACGCATCCGAATATGCGATTGGGGCCATCTTGTCACAGAGGAAATCCTATAAGGAACCCTTACACCCTGTGGCATTCTTCTCAAGACTTATGCTCCCTGCAGAACTCAATTATCCGGTTGGGGAAAAGGAGCTCCTGGCCATCAAGAGCTCTTTTGATCATTGGCGTCATCTGCTAGAAGGCGCACATCATCCCATAGTAATCTATACCGACCATAAAAACCTCCAGTACTTACAGTCCAACAGGACTTTATCTTCTAGGCAATTACGTTGGAGCCTCTACTTCTCCAGATTCCGTTACATTATCACCTATCGACCAGGTACAAAAAATGGTAAGGCTGACGCCTTATCTAGAAAGGACCAAAGAATCTCCCCTACCCAGATTCCTTCTACTGTGATACCGAAACATTGCATTGTTGGTATGCTGACGGACTTGATTCCTAATCTACAGGAGGCACAACGGACCGATAATACGAAACCACTGAGTAAATTACACTTAGACTCAGACCAATTATACTGATACCAGGATAGGTTCTATGTGCCTCCCTCTCTCAGACCATCTGTACTTAACATGGTTCATAACTCACCCTTAGCTGGACATATGGGCCACATGGAATCTCAAGATCTCCTACAGAGATCCTTTTGGTGGCCTACTATGACGAAAGATTTGAAACTCTATTTCTCACGGTGTGACATCTGTGCCACAACAAAACATTCTAGACAACTTCCCACTGGGTTACTCCATCCAATACCGGTTCCACATGCACCATGGGAGACGGTTTCATTGGACTTCATCGTTGAACTCCCTTTATCGATGTCATACACTACTATTTTGGTTGTAACTGATTTATTTTCAAAAATGGCACATTTTGTCCCACTCACTGCTTTACCTTCGGCGGAAAAGACAAGTAACATCTTTGTTAAGGAAATTATTTGATTACATGGCATCCCCAAAGTTTTGATAAGTGATCGAGGAACACAGTTCACCTCCAGGTTCTGGAGAAACCTTTGTAAGGCATTACATATAGATCAACGTCTCAGTACCTCCTATCACCCCCAAACTAATGGGCAAACGGAGCGTGTGAATCAGTGCCTAGAACAGTACCTGAGATGCTACTGTTCTCATCAGCAAGACACATGGGCATCTTACTTACCTCTGGCTGAGATTGCTTACAATAATAGCAAAAGTTCATCAACTGGATACAGTCCCTTCTTCATCAACTATGGCTACCACCCTCGTTTTGATCTTTTTCCACGTGTTGAAACACCTTGTCCACGTGTCAATGATCTGGTGAATGACATGTCCCAGATTTTCACGTCTGTACGGGACAACATCCATCAAGCCCAATCTACTCAACAAAGTCACTACAACCTTCGCCATAGAAAGGCCCCTGAGTACTCCGTGGGTCAACTTGTCTGGCTCTCAACTAAGAATTTGAAGCTCCCTTATCCTAGTCGAAAGTTAGGTCCATTATTCATTGGACCTTACCCTATCCTTCGTTTGGTTAATCCTGTTACTGTTACTCTCGATCTTCCTTCTACCATCCGGATTCACCCTACATTCCATATCTCCTTGGTCAAGCCTTGTACCTCGCCTCCGTCTGGCTCTACATCTCTACCTGCTCCTGCAGTTGATGTTCCTGATGTTGACTATGAAGTTCAGACCATCCTTGATTCCCGTTACCGTCATGGACGGTTGTTTTATTTGGTTCATTGGAAGGGTTACGGACATGACGAGGATTCCTGGGAGCCGGCCTCTAATGTGTCAGCACCTAGGCTGGTTTCCATATTTCATAGGAGGTTTCCGGACAGACCACGGCCTTGAACCTCGCTGTGGTTCCTTTTTTGGGGGGCCTATGTGAGGATTGTCCGAGTTGTATGCTGTCCCTTTAAGGATTTTACTTCCTCTTACTATTTAAGGACCCACCTCCTATTTACCTATGCTGGCGAATTGAGTGTTGTAGCAAATCTGCTACGGATTCTTATCCTTGCTAGCTCTGAGGAATTACTTTCCTACATTTCCTGTTGCCTGTTTTCAGACCTTCTGAAGTTTCCAGTTTACTACTCTGAAGTTACAGCTGTCTCTCTCCTTGCATCCTGAGAGATCGTGTGCTCCACTCTGATGTCATCAGCTACGGACGTGCAGAGCAACCTGAACAGCCTTTCTCACTCCCGGCTTCTCCGGTTGCAGTGTGAGCTATCAGACTCCGGTACCAGCTTGAGCACATCCCTTCTGATAACGGTAACACATTTAATTTTGCCAAGTTGATTTTAGTAAAGTTATTCTTAATTAATCTTACTGCTTCGCTTTGGCATAGATTAAGTCAATGTGGTAACTGAGGAAAACTCGTTATTGTTATCACAGTGACACACTACCACTATTTTGAATACAAAGGTGTTTCTGCTAAACCTATACCGTAGACTTAAGAACTGAACTAATATTTTCTAAGAAATACATATAAATAAGTAGTACTTTACATCTAGTCTATCTTTCAGTGTTGAGGAGAAATCAGTAATACTTGGACAAGGAATCGGGGCATGTGAGATGGCTATAGTGGAGGGATGATATCTGTAAGTGGCAAAGAATGGAGTAATCTTGGTGGATGTCGATATTGAATTATTATAAGAAAATTCTTCCATGGGTAGGTATTCAATCCAATCATCCTGTAAGTGGGTTATATAACATCTTAAGAATTGCTCTAAAGTCTGGTTTAGGCGTTCAGTCAACCCATTAGTCTGGGGATGGAATGATGTCGAGTACCTAGTATCTATTTGCAGAAGTCTACAAAGTAATTTCCAGAGGGCAGAGGTGAATTGTGTACCCCGATCTGAAATGATGGTAGTCGGTATGCCATGTAGACGTACAATGTGATCTAGAAAAACGTTAGCTGTTGTCATAGCAGTAGGTAATCTCTTAAGGGGTATGAAATGTGCGAGTTTTGTTAAGTGGTCAACAACTACTAATATAGTGTTAAACTGTTGGGATGCTGGTAGATCCACTATGAAATCCATGGAGATGGTGGACCATGGCACAGTCGGTATTGGCAGGGGTGAAAGATATCCAATTGGTTTTTTGTGTATAATTTTGTTTCTTGAACATACATCACATTTTTTTATATAGGAGATTATAGAGAGCTCCATTTGGGGCCACCAGAAGAACCGTTTAATTAGTTCTGTGGTTTTTTTGTATGCCTTTATGTCCTGCTAATACATTGTCATGATGATGACGCAGAATGACTTCTCTGAGCGTCTTAGGAACATATATATTCTTGATGTGAAGGTAGAGTCCAGGGGCATCATCTTTCACACAATCACTTGGTAACCCTATTTCTTTATTGACTTCAGATATGATCTCATTTTCAAGAGAGGTGAGGGATCCCAAGAATTTTTCTTGAGGAATAATCGGGTTGAGGGTATCTAGACTCAGATTGTTATTCGGTATTCGGGATAGAGCATCTGCTTTAGTATTTATGTTTCCAGGTCTGTATGTGATCAAGAAATTGAAGTGGTCTAAAAATAAAGACCAACGAACTTGTCGGGCCGACAAAGTTTTGTTCTTTCGGAGGTATTCTAAGTTCTTGTGGTCAGTGTATATTAGGAATGGTTCTGAAGTACCTTCTAAAAGGTGCCTCCAGTGCTCCAGAGAAGTTTTAATCGCTAAAAGTTCTTTATCTCCCACGTTATAGTTTAGTTCAGCTGGGAGCAGTGATCTAGAGTAGAACTCTATGGGATGTAAATCATGAGTTGTTTTATCTTTCTGAGATAAGATTGCTCCTATTCCATAATTAGAGGCGTCTACTTCTAATATGAACTGTGAACTATAGTAAGGTAGGGTTAAGACGGGTGCAACAGTGAATAAATGTTTTAGAGTACAAAATGCCTTTTGAGCTTCCTCATTCCATTTGTAGTTACAATTTTTTCTGGTAAGCAGTGTGAGTGGCTTCACAATGTCTGAAAATTTGTTTATACATTTTCTATAAAAGTTAGAGAACCCCAGAAACCTCTCGAGTGCTCTAAGGGATTTAGGTTGTGGCCTGTTAGTTATTGCAGCAATCTTGTCTGGATCCATTTGGATTGTATTAGGTGAAATTACATATCCAAGGAATTTTATTTGTTGTACATGGAAACTGCACTTTTCCATCTTTGCAAACAATCTGTGCTCTCGGAGACGTGTCAGGACCCACCTTACATGTTTCTCATGTTCTTTCAAGGATTTGGAATATACCAGAATATCATCTAGATAGATGATGACGCATACGTCTATGAGGTGATGAAATATTTAATTAATAAAATATTGGAAAGTCGCTGGGGCATTAGTCAATCCAAATGGCATCACGTTATATTGGAATAAGCCATAGCGTGTCCTGAAGGCAGTTTTCCATTCATCCCCTTTTTTGATACGGATTAAGTTATAGGCACCTTTAAGGTCTAATTTGGTATAAATAGTCGCGTTTGTCAGTCTTTCTATCAATTCCGGTATCAAGGGTAGTGGATAATGATTCTTTATAGTGATTGCGTTGAGACCTCTGTAATCTATTATAGGTTGTAGTGAGTGATCCTTATTTTTTACGAAAAATATACCAGCAGCTGCTGGTGATGTGGAATGTGAGATAAAACCTTTTTTAAGGTTTTCATCTAGATATGTGCATAGGTGTTCGAGTTCGGTTTGGGATAGTGGATATATTTTCCCATATGGGATTTGTGAACCAGGAATTATGTCTATCAGACAGTCAAAAGGCCTGTGAGGTGGTAAACTTTCGGCTTCTTTAAGATCAAACACATCTACCAAATCAGAATATGCCAATGGTAAACCAGTCTCCAGGCTAGATATTGAACAGTGTGGATAACAAGTTTTGGTACAATATTCAGAGGTTAAGAGAACAGTATTATGAGACCAATCTATGTTTGGATTATGTGTGTTCAACCATGAGTACCCTAAAATTACTGAATGTCTATCAATAGGAATGATATCATAGACCAGATATTCGGTATGTCCTTCTAGTGTTGTTGTTGGTAAGGGTATGGTGTGATGGGTTATAGGCCCTTTTTGTATTAAAGAACCATCAATTAATTTGACAAACACTGGTTGCTTTTTACACACAATAGGGATTTTATTTTTATATACATAATCAAACACTATATATATCCCTGATGCTCCTGAGTCTATTAAGGTGTCAGTCTGGGTATGTGTTTGATCCAACTGCAAAGAAATGGATAAAGTGAGTTGGGTTGGAATACTTGTTTTACATACTAAAATTGAGGTCTTGATCTTACCCTTCTTTTGTTTGGCCAATAGAGGGCATGAAGAAACTGTATGCTCTTTATGAGCACAGTAGAGACAAAGATTCGCCAGTCTCCTCCTGGTCTTCTCTTCTGCAGATAGTGGACCTTTGATAGTGCCTATCTCCATGGGTGTGGTTTGGTTTCTGTCGTGACCTTGGGTGGTTTGGGCCATACGTCTGGGAGTAGGATCATAATAACCCTTTTCGGCCTTTCTTTCCCTCAGTCTGCGGTCTAGTGTAGTACTGAGTTTAATCAATGCTGTAAGTGTCTCTGGAATGTCCAGGCGAGAAAGCTCGTCTTTCAGAGCCTCTGAGAGTCCCAACCGAAATTGATTTTTCAGGCTGATCTCATTCCTAAGAGAATCAGAAGCCCACATTTTGAAGTCAGTGGTATATTCTTCCACTGTTCTTTTCCCTTGTTTAAGGGCTCTTAATTTAGTTTCTGCGTTCAATTGACTGTTTGAGTCCTCATATAAACTAGCTAAAGCAGCGAAGAAATCTTGAAGAGAATCTAGAATTGGGTTGTTGTTCTCGAAAAACCTATTGGCCCAAGTCCGTGGTTCACCACTCAAATAAGAGATAGTTGTGCACACTCTTATTCTATCTGTAGGATAGGTGTGTGGTTTCATGGAGAATAAGAGAAAGCATGCATTTTTAAAATCACGAAACTCTGACCTTTTCCCTGAGAAGGGCGCAGGTGTTTGTATATGTGGCTCAGGAATCTGTGGTTCCTTGGGGGTTAATGAGTCCTTTATCAGAGTTCTGATAGCTGTGTTTTCAGCTTTGACTTCATTTAATGCATGTGCTAGGAAATCAAGTTTCTGGTACACATTATTAAATTCTTTTTTGATTTCATTAAGATCCATGGTTGCTAAGTAGTTTGCAAACCAGATGCTAATGTATATATGGCCTGAATATTATGTAACAAATATAATATATTCGATACAATATTTCTGAATAAATGAGTTTTATGTTGCTCTTTTGTAAATGGAACCCAAGAGTCACTAACTACTCAAGGTAACAATACAGTGAGCGAGTTTTATGGTAAGTAGTTTTAGAAAACAGCTGAGCAGTGATAATGCATAAGCTTGTGACTCACAGTGGAGTCTGATTCTGCGATCAGCAGAATAGTAAGGAGATTCTTAGCTAGAACGGTTTCAGAGGAGTAAGGTTCGATACACAAGTGAGAAAGAAAAGTCTGTGTTTTGTAGTTTCCTTCTGTCTTCACACACACACACCCGATCAATACATACACTCACAGAATCACTCAGTAACAGGAAGGAATCCGGGGTTGAGCTGTACCAAGGATTAACAGGTATTTTAGGTAGTGGAGTCTTAGTATAGATTCAGTAATGTAGAGTGGCTACAGGTACATAAGATAGTACAATTCACGGTATGCTTCCCAATCTGTATAGCTTAGAGAAGGCTTTAAGTGAAAAACACATTGGTACCTGACCACCTCGAAGCGTTCGTTGTTAGCGCTGCAGCGGGTGTGTGCGTGACTCACTTCCGGTCCTGTGGATGCCGTGTCCTCAGTGAAAGATTTGCAGGCAGCTGACTCCTGTCAGCGCAAAGGTAACTTGAATGGATAATTCCTGACAAAAGTCCGTGGGTATGTTGTCCAAAGTACTGGTAATAGAAATAAGATACAATATTGCTTAATTAGTATCAAATAGAGCTTAGCTACAAAAAGTAGGAGATTGCTTTAGTCACAACAGTGAAACCAGAGAAAAGTGAGTTCAGGTTAACTGCGGTGCATATGTCCTTCAATATTCAGGCAATGAATTGCAGGAACAGGAAGCCTTATAAAGGGTTAGAGGTTAAGCAAGGGATATGCCTTAAAGGTATATCACAGCGTTCATCACTTGCGTGATGTCTGATGTTCACAGCTGATATCCGTACTTGGAGGCTTCAGTGGTTCCTATGTTCGTACTCTGCAGTCTGGTGGCTGTTTTGGTATTGTGAGTGTTATTGCAGTGACGTCCACCTGCGTTTGTAGCTCACGTGATACCTGACGTATACAGCTAGTATTTGTACTCAGAGTCTTTTCTTCTTCTTATCTGAGTTTTCTTCTTAGTTTACTTATTTGCTTAGCTGGTGGGTATAATGTTTAGCCAGTATTTCTTTCACCTAACAGCTGTAAATGTTCAATCCTTACAAACTGTCGGATAATTAGGGATCTAGCTCTCATTACTTTGTAAGGCTGTGTTTAGCCAAACTTTGCAGCAGCAGTCTCAGTGGCTGAAAATAATAGTAGAGCTGATATCCAATGTCACTTCTGATACAAACATAAGACACAATCACAATCTTTACAGCTGTTAGGTGAAAAAAAAACTGGCTAAACATACCCGCCAGCTAAGCAAAGACGTAAACTAAGAAGAAAACTCAGATAAGAAGAAGTAAAGACTCTGAGTACAAATACTAGCTGTATACGTAAGGTATCACGTGAGCTACAAACGCAGGTGGACGTCACTGCAATAACACTCACAATACCAAAACAGCCACCAGACTACAGAGTACGAACATAGGAACCACTGAAGCCTCCAAGTACGGATATCAGCTGTGAACATCAGACATCACGCAAGTGATGAACGCAGGTGAACGTAACCGTGATAGCAAGCATTCACAGAACCAACACTTAAGGTACCGCTCTTGTATGTATACACAGATCGATCCTATACTCTTTGAGTAAGATTGTCTGCATACGAGAGTTTCCCCTAGTGCACTATTTTTTACTTTACCACAGTTGGAGCTTATTTACGATTATCTTTATATTTTTAAACAACTTATTGTTTTTTATCGATTGTTGCCTTATTAATAGCCACTTATAACCTATTATACTGGACGTCCAGGTATCTTATAGATATATCTTTTAGTTTTTTGTATTAATTATCTGTGATTTTAACTCTTACCCTAACCATTGTTATATTGATTTACGATTACGTCTGCAGATCCCCGGCCATATGTAAATTAACTTACCACTCTTTTGTAATCTGTTTATTATCGAGCTAATCTCTAGAGCCTGAGTTATTTATATATATATATATATATATATATATATATTACTTGTTTCTTGTATAATTCATTGTATCGACTAGGGATGCAGCAAAATTTCGGCCGCAGAAAGTTTCGGCCGAAAATTACATTTTTGGCTATTTCGGTTTTCGGTTATTTTGCCTGTTATTTTCGGTAAAATTATTGTGTAGTATGTTTCAAATTTGATGCTAGCCTAGAGCTGCTGTTTAAGTTTATTACTTGACTTACTGTTCTGCATATAATGAGTTTTCTAGGACTATACTTTATTTGGATAATTGGTAAAAAACAAACAAACTGTTAAATATGATTCTGTTACATAGAACTAAATGAAGAATAATACAGTATATTGATATTTATAATTGTTTTAAGTAGGAATGCACCAAAATTTTGGTCGCAGAAACATTTTGGCCGAAAATTGCATTATTTTTTGCCTGTTTTTTTTTTTTTCTTGGTAAAATTATTGTGTAGCATATTATTGTTTTAAGATATTTTTGTCCAATTTTAGTGTGTTACTTTCAATAAAAGTGTGGGCTTTTTTATTGGCTCTAATTATGCAAAAAAAAAAAACTTAAAAAAAATAATTTGAAAAAATACATTTTCGGTATCAGTTTCGGTTTTCGGCCAAGTGCATCCCGGATTTTCGGATTCGGTCCAGAATTTCCATTTCGGTGCATCACTAGTATCGACCGTATTACTTATGGTATTTATTTATGTCTACTACCCATATCTATTATTACATTTTTATATATATCATCATCTATTGAGATATTTAGTCTCATTATTTATCCAGAATGCTCTACACATTATAATACGTTATTACCCTTGCTCTAGCGCCAGTACTATTTCCTTTGCATTGGCAGAATGTCTGCCAGTATGCAGTTTTAGGGCATTTTATTTTTAATTATTTGTTTTATATTTATTTTTTTGCACTGTAGAGATCCCTCCCTCAACCCGCCCACCTCCCCAATCCCTCCCAAACAGCTCTCTAATCCTCTCCCCTCTCCCTAGAAGCCACCATATTAGGTATTGGCAGTTGTCTGCCAGTATCCAGTTTATAGAAATGTAATTATTTTTTCTAAGTTTTTCTGTAGTGTAGGGCCCTCCCTCCAAGCAATCATCCATAGGGACTCCACTCCCTCCTGTCTTAACCATTTTCTGTACCGTAGGGAACCCTTTCTCACCAAATCTTTTTTTTTCCTGTAGCATAGGGAACCCTCCCCTTCCTCCCTCTCACATAGTGCATTGCCCACCTGCTTCTCTCCCTCACCCACCCACGGCATCACTGCAAACCTCATATGTTTAGGTTTCCAAGTAATTTATAGAAAGTATACTCTAAATACTTAAGAGGATGGAATTATTGGTTTAATGATAAAAGTTTGCAAACTTTGCTATGCTTGGACTATAAGTTTAGTAGCGGTAGGGGAAAGACAAGTCCATTTATGACACAGGACCACTGTCACAGTGATCACATCACCATGGAGGCTCTTTATTTGGCACTGGATTGCCTCACTCCTGAGGCATCCAATGATAGCCCAGTGAGCTTGATACCATTGCAGCATGCCAGTATCTAGGCTGCATCAAAGTATACAATCACTGTGACTGGCTGTAACAGTAATTGTATACACAGTAAAAATCATACTTGACTGTAACTGCACTGTTGCTGGATTGTCTCACATGCAGTCATCCAGCAATAGCATGAGACACATTCTGATCTCAGCGTGTATCTCATATAATGGAGGCACCCCAATGACAGGCACACGTTGACTAGAACACACTATATCCCAGCAATAGCTTTATTTGGGTAACTCCACAGTGCTATTTCTGCTATGCCTGAAGTGTGGCAAGACTATGGTTGCCAGGTGTCCAGTATTCAAACAGACAGTCCAGTATTTTAGCAGGCTGTCCAGTAAAATCTTCACAAATATAATGGAGACTTAAATGTCCATTAAAAAAAAGGTTTGTGTGAGTTAGTTAAATGTAAAAGGCTCCTCAACACATTATAAATATGTAGCAGAAAGAAGTAGGGGGCAGTCAAAGGGAGTCAAATTTTCTGTTTACGTGTATTACTGGGAGCTGAAGAGGCAGAAATATTGAAGAAGTGTGCTAGAATGGCTTTTGTCATCTGTGTTATCCAACATGAGTAATGTTAGCGTGTGTGATACCAACATACATGTAAACATTTGGGCCAGATTATGAGTGGAGCACTATCGTTTGCACATTATCGGGTTTTGCCATTCATTCACACAAGTTTAATTGCGCTCGTATTACAAGTTGAAAGTAAATGCGAGCGCAATTGCTATTTACGCTAGAATGATTACGAGACCTCAGAGCTCTGCTTAAACTGAACCCAATTTTTTTCTTCTAAGATTCGGATAGAGCGTGCAATTTTAAGCAACTTTCTAATTTACTCCTATTTACTCTTATGATTAGTAGTTGCATTTAGCCAAAAATTAGCAAGCGCTACCCAGGGTGCTGAACCTAAAATGGGCCGGGTCCTAAGCTTTCATTCCTGCTTTTCAAATAAAGGTACCAAGAGAACAAAGAAAAAATGATAATAGGAGTAAATTAGAAAGTTGCTTAAAATTGCATGCTCTATCCGAATGAAAGAAAGAAAGAAAAAGGGGTTTAGCATCTCTTTAACTGTTTGTGAAACTAAAAAGTGTCATAAAACACATCAAAATTACATTACACAATACAGTTACACGTATAATAACACTAACTAATACAAATTATTATAAAAAAATATTGCACAAAAAAAAAGTTATAAAGGCTCAAAGTTATGAGAAAAAAGGCAGCCAAAGGGCTTTAACATAGAGATACATACAGTGAAGTGCAGTGAGGTCAAAGGCAGGTGAGGCACTGGCTGTGATACGCCCGAGAAACATATGCATATACATATTAATCAGTGACGTGCGATGAGGTCAGAGGCTGGTGAGGCACTGGTTTTGATACGCCCGAGAAACACATATATGACCCCTGCTATGGCCCCCAAGCCAAAAACTGATCACTTCCTTATATTGAAAAACACATATAAAGATGAACCTTTAAAATATGTTCTTAAAAATATTTACCTTAATGCAATATTATGAACACCTTATATTCTACTGTACAATGCTCACACTTCATATTTTCTAAAACATAGGGTGTTACATCACAGACCTAAACAACATATATATATATATATATATATATATATATATATATATATATATATATATATATATACACCTTTGAACTGCATTATATAGCATTACACAAAAACATCACCTGATCATCATATACAGGGAGTGCAGAATTATTAGGCAAGTTGTATTTTTGAGGATTAATTTTATTATTGAACAACAACCATGTTCTCAATGAACCCAAAAAACTCATTAATATCAAAGCTGAATAGTTTTGGAAGTAGTTTTTAGTTTGTTTTTAGTTATAGCTATTTTAGGGGGATATCTGTGTGTGCAGGTGACTATTACTGTGCATAATTATTAGGCAACTTAACAAAAAACAAATATATACCCATTTCAATTATTTATTTTTACCAGTGAAACCAATATAAAATCTCAACATTCACAAATATACATTTCTGACATTCAAAAACAAAACAAAAACAAATCAGTGACCAATATAGCCACCTTTCTTTGCAAGGACACTCAAAAGCCTGCCATCCATGGATTCTGTCAGTGTTTTGATCTGTTCACCATCAACATTGCGTGCAGCAGCAACCACAGCCTCCCAGGCACTGTTCAGAGAGGTGTACTGTTTTCCCTCCTTGTAAATCTCACATTTGATGATGGACCACAGGTTCTCAATGGGGTTCAGATCAGGTGAACAAGGAGGCCATGTCATTAGATTTTCTTCTTTTATACCCTTTCTTGCCAGCCACACTGTGGAGTACTTGGACGCGTGTGATGGAGCATTGTCCTGCATGAAAATCATGTTTTTCTTGAAGGATGCAGACTTCTTCCTGTACCACTGCTTGAAGAAGGTGTCTTCCAGAAACTGGCAGTAGGACTGGGAGTTGAGCTTGACTCCATCCTCAACCTGAAAAGGCCCCACAAGCTCATCTTTGATGATACCAGCCCAAACCAGTACTCCACCTCCACCTTGCTGGCGTCTGAGTCAGACTGGAGCTCTCTGCCCTTTACCAATCCAGCCACGGCCCATCCATCTGGCCCATCAAGACTCACTCTTATTTCATCAGTCCATAAAACCTTAGAAAAATCAGTCTTGAGATATTTCTTGGCCCAGTCTTGACGTTTCAGCTTGTGTGTCTTGTTCAGTGGTGGTCGTCTTTCAGCCTTTCTTACCTTGGCCATGTCTCTGAGTATTGCACACCTTGTGCTTTTGGGCACTCCAGTGATGTTGCAGCTCTGAAATATGGCCAAACTGGTGGCAAGTGGCATCTTGGCAGCTGCACGCTTGACTTTTCTCAGTTCATGGGCAGTTATTTTGCGCCTTGGTTTTTCCACACGCTTCTTGCGACCCTGTTGACTATTTTGAATGAAACGCTTGATTGTTCGATGATCACGCTTCAGAAGCTTTGCAATTTTAAGAGTGCTGCATCCCTCTGCAAGATATCTCACTATTTTTGACTTTTCTGAGCCTGTCAAGTCCTTCTTTTGACCCATTTTGCCAAAGGAAAGGAAGTTGCCTAATAATTATGCACACCTGATATAGGGTGTTGATGTCATTAGACCACACCCCTTCTCATTACAGAGATGCACATCACCTAATATGCTTAATTGGTAGTAGGCTTTCGAGCCTATACAGCTTGGAGTAAGACAACATGCTCGTCTACGGCACAGTAGCTCCCTTCTGCTTACTGCTGTCAGTATCTTCCCGCCAATGTGACGTCAGTTACGTCACTCAGCCAAGACCAGCAGGCACGTCTCCTGATGCTGCTGATTAGCTGTTGAGCTGCTCCATCATAGAGGCAGTTTTGAGAACCGCCTCTATTGGAGCGTGTATGGGGCCCGGTGAGCCACCACTAGGTGGCGCTAGCTCATACTGAGCCAAGAACAGTATTCAGCATCCAGGTTGCGCAATAAATGGAGGGCAGCGGAACGGCTCACTGCCTCCTTATTGAGCAACAATGGATGCTGAATTTTTTTTGTCTAATGTCTATATAAAATATGTGTATCGGGTGAGGGGGCGTGGCCTAAGCCCCCTTGAAAAAATAAAAATTTGATTAATCAGATTTAAAAAAAAATTTTCTCTGATTTGACAGGGGAGGCGCTACCTCCCCTGCCTCCTATTACTAACGTCAGTGCTATATATATCCCCTTGCATGACACCAACTGCTTGTATTTGTTTGCTCTTGCTAAAGTCACGCTTCATGTTCCTGCATAATGCTTACCTGATAATTTAATTTCCATCGTGAGGAGGAGAGTCCAAGGCTTCAATCATTACTTATGGGAATTAAGAACCTGGCCACCAGGAGGAGACAAAGACACCTCAGCCAAAGGCTTAAATACCTCCCCCACTCCCCTCATCCCCCAGTCATTCTGCCGAGGGAACAAGGAACAGTAGGAGAAATATCAGGGTATAAATGGTGCCAGAAGAAAATATTAAATTTAGGGCCGTCCACCAGAGATACGGGCGGGAGCCGTGGACTCTCCTCCCCACGACGGAAATGAAATTATCAGGTAAGCATAATTTATGTTTTCCATCTAAAGGGGAGGAGAGTCCACGGCTTCATTCATTACTTATCGGAAACATATACCCAATCTCTAGAGGACACTGAATGAAACCAGAGGGTAAAGGCGGACCCCTAAACGGAGGGCACCACAGCCTGTAGAACCTGTCTCCCAAAAACAGCTTTCGCAAAAGTAAAGACGTCAAATTTATAAAACTTTGTGAAAGTATGCAAGGAGGACCAGGTAGCCTCCTTACAAATCTGCTCCATGAAGCCTCATTTTTGAAGGCCCAAGATGAAGCCAATTCTCCAGTGGAATGAGCCGTAATCCTCTGAGGGGGCTTGTGTCCCACCGTCTCATAGGCGTGGCGTATCAAGCTCCTCAGCCAAAAAGACAAAGAAGTAGCAGAGGCCCACTGACCCCTGCGCTTCCCTGAATAGACTACAAAAAGAGCGTTAGATTGTCTGAAATCCTTAGTCGCCTGAAGATAGAACTTAAAGGCACGAACCACATCCAGATTATGAAGTAGCCTCTCCTTCGAAAAAGAGGGGCTAGGACATAAAGAAGGAACAACTATTTCCTGATTGATGTTACGGTCAGACACCACCTTGGGTAGAAATCCCAAGCCAGTGCGAAGAACAGCCTTATCCGCGTGAAACACCAGATAAGGGGGCTCATGTTGCAAGGTCGCCAGTTCGGAAACTCTGCAGGCTGATGCAATGGCTAACAGGAACAGAACCTTCAAAGACAGGATCTATATGTCAAGAGAAAGCAGAGGATCAAACGGAGCCCTCAGTAAAACTTTAAGAACTAAATTCAAGCTTCACTGGGAAGCAGTCTGCCTAAACACATGCCTGATTCTAGACAGGGTGTTACAAACTGCTATTTGTAACTGGCCCTCTAAATGAAAAATTGCCCTGCTTCCATGGATCGTGGAAAAGCCTATTTGCCAGCCTCCTTCCTCATAACTATGGCCCCTAGAAGATTGTGCCCCTGAGAACATATTAACTTTTATTGGGTGTGTATGGCCCTTTAAGAACCGTCTGGGGACATATTGTGACTTTGGTGAACAATGCCCCTTTAAGACTATGTCCCCAGACCTGTAAAATAGCTTGTCCCTGGCTTTCTCCCACTTGGTTCAGTGAATGGGACTTGCTGAGCCAGGTGCCACACAGGCAGAGTGTTCCACAGAGGGGGAGCACTGTTACAGAGGCATTGGTTTTCATTGTGTGCCATTAAGTGCTATGTGACAGACCCTTCGGTCAGAACTACAGAGATAACTTTGTTCAGCTTCAAGAAGCATTCTAAATACAAGTTTGCTGGGATCAGCTCTAATTAAGTTTAGTGATAAACTTTCCCATTGTCTAATCAGACTGCTAGTGATAAGGTGGACTGCATTGTTTTATTGTGTGTAATGTTATCTGCTGAAGTAATGTTGTGGCCTGTCAAAGGGAGTGTCTCTCTATCTAAATTTATCAAATGTGTGATTGGGGATTTTATGCCTCCCCCTGAGAGTGTCTCTGTTTGCATGTAACCTCAATAAAAACCAGGCTGTGTGTCCAGCACATCAGACCTATTTTGACCCTCTAACTTGCAGCTTTGACTCATGTTTGTAGGGGATAGCTATATCACTACAGGGATTGCTATGCTCTTCATACTCCCTTAGCTACAGGGATTGCTACAGAAGGAAGAGGTTCACCTACTGGAGCCTGGTCGTAGGTCCAGGGCGCAGAGCAGACGGCGAGATACCAGCCCAGCAGCGGTGGTTCATAGAGTCTGCATTACTGATGGTGGCTACGCAGTAGTTATAGTGTCTACGGTACTGCTGCTCCTTTGGTGAGCGCTAGGAGCATCCTTTTCTACGGTCCAACTTCCAGCCAGCCTGGAGGCAACCGTAACATTTGGTGGCAGCGGTGGGATGGCGTACTAGCACAAGGAGCAGCACCCCAAAAGCACTGGTATCGTAGGAAAGTTATTGAGGGCAACGCTAGCCACTGCGCAGCGTCCCTACCTACAGCAGCATGGAGCTGACAAGACACTGGTCAGAACCCTGTGAAGAGCACCTCAAACCTGATCCGTCGCTATGAGGGCGCTGATTTCGTTCCAGAGGTAAAGAGGCGGCTAGTCCGATATGGTCCAGACCCTGCGCAGGAGGTAGTCAGTCGAATCATCCGAAAATTGGCTACTGAGAACGAAGCGGCACGAGCCTTTGAGCGCCAACTGTGGAGTTTGGGGGTATGGACACCTGCTCTCCAGCGAGAAAATGAGTTACAGGGGGCAGAGACAGTTGGTCCTGTCCCCCAGCAGCAGAGGAATATGCAGGGAATTGGGAGCCCAGACTCCATTCCCCAGCGGCAGGCTGAGTTACAGGGGGCAGAGACAGTTGGTCCTGTCCCCCAGCAGCTGAGTGAATTGCAGGGAATTGGGAGCCCAGACTCCATTCCCCAGCGGCAGGCTGAGTTACAGGGGGCAGAGACAGTTGGTCCTGTCCCCCAGCAGCAGAGGAATATGCAGGGAATTGTGAGCCCAGACTCCATTCCCCAGCGGCTGGAAGTATGTATGGGAGAGGAGCTTGTTACCCCCTCTCCCCAGCGGCAGCTTAACGCACCAGGGGGAGACAGTAAGCCCCACAACCGTGCAGATGGGACCGTGGTCTCTGCACTTACAGCACAGGGGGCAGAGACAGTTGCTCCTGTCCCCCAGCAGCAGAGTGAATTGCAGTGAATTGGGAGCCCAGACTCCATTCCCCAGCGGCAGGCTGAGTTACAGGGGGCAGAGACAGTTGGTACTGTCCCCCAGCAGCAGAGTGAATTGCAGGGAATTGGGAGCCCAGACTCCATTCCCCAGCGGCAGGCTGAGTTACAGGGGGCAGAGACAGTTGGTCCTGTCCCCCAGCAGCAGAGGAATATGCAGGGAATTGGGAGCCCAGACTCCATTCCCCAGCGGCAGGCTGAGTTACAGGGGGCAGAGACAGTTGGTCCTGTCCCCCAGCAGCAGAGTGAATTGCAGGGAATTGGGAGCCCAGACTCCATTCCCCAGCGGCAGGCTGAGTTACAGGGGGCAGAGACAGTTGGTCCTGTCCCCCAGCAGCAGAGGAATATGCAGGGAATTGGGAGCCCAGACTCCATTCCCCAGCGGCAGGCTGAGTTACAGGGGGCAGAGACAGTTGGTCCTGTCCCCCAGCAGCAGAGGAATATGCAGGGAATTGTGAGCCCAGACTCCATTCCCCAGCGGCTGGAAGTATGTATGGGAGAGGAGCTTGTTACCCCCTCTCCCCAGCGGCAGCTTAACGCACCAGGGGGAGACAGTAAGCCCCACAACCGTGCAGATGGGACCGTGGTCTCTGCACTTACAGCACAGGGGGCAGAGACAGTTGCTCCTGTCCCCCAGCAGCAGAGTGAATTGCAGGGAATTGGGAGCCCAGACTCCATTCCCCAGCGGCAGGCTGAGTTACAGGGGGCAGAGACAGTTGGTCCTGTCCCCCAGCAGCAGAGTGAATAGCAGGGAATTGGGAGCCCAGACTCCATTCCCCAGCGGCAGGCTGAGTTACAGGGGGCAGACAGTTGGTCCTGTCCCCCAGCAGCAGAGGAATATGCAGGGAATTGGGAGCCCAGACTCCATTCCCCAGCGGCAGGCTGAGTTACAGGGGGCAGAGACAGTTGGTCCTGTCCCCCAGCAGCAGAGGAATATGCAGGGAATTGGGAGCCCAGACTCCATTCCCCAGCGGCTAGAAGTATGTATGGGAGAGGAGCTTGTAACCCCCTCTCCCCAGCGGCAGCTTAACGCACCAGGGGGAGACAGTAAGCCCCACAACCGTGCAGATGGGACCGTGGTCTCTGCACTTACAGCACAGGGGGCAGAGACAGTTGCTCCTGTCCCCCATCAGCAGAGTGAGATGCAGTGGATTGGGAGCCCAGTCTCCATTCTCCAGCTAACTCCTAACTTGGGCCCAGGGTTAACAGTGGAGATGTTAACCCCCACGTTCCCTTTGCCACCGGGCAGGACTATGCCCCAATGCCCCCAGCAGAAGAGCTGGCATTAGGACAGAACGCTGCTGGCCTCTGCCCTACAGACCCCCTTGTTACAGGGCTGGCCTGCAAACCCCTCACCTCAGCAGAAGAGCTGGCATCAGGACAGAGCGCTGCTGGCCTCTGCCCTACAGACCCCCTTGTTACAGGGCTGGCCTGCAAACCCCTCACCCCAGCAGAAGCGCTGGCACCAGGGCAGAGTGCCGCTGGCCTCTGCCCCCCAAGTACCACCAGCTATTTGCCCAGCTGCGCCAGGAAGGCCGAGGATGCTACACTTTCATCCTACAACCTGGAACCTACAGGCCAGTACTACTTATTGTGGGGGGACTACTTTGCTGCTAATGTTTATTTGTGGGTGGGTTGCGAGACTAACTTAGGCACTGACCGACAGAAGGTCAGGTGCCTGGTTAGTCTCCCTCCAAAAGGGGAGATATGTTACAAACTGCTATTTGTAACTGGCCCTCTAAATGAAAAAATTGCCCTGCTTCCATGGATCGTGGAGAAGCCTATTTGCCAGCCTCCTTCCTCATGACTATGGCCCCTGGAAGATTGTGCCCCTGAGAACATATTAACTTTTATTGGGTGTGTATGGCCCTTTAAGAACCGTCTGGGGACATATTGTGACTTTGGTGAACAATGCCCCTTTAAGACTATGTCCCCAGACCTGTAAAATAGCTTGTCCCTGGCTTTCTCCCACTTGGTTCAGTGAATGGGACTTGCTGAGCCAGGTGCCACACATGCAGAGTGTTCCACAGAGGGGGAGCACTGTTACAGAGGCATTGGTTTTCATTGTGTGCCATTAAGTGCTATGTGACAGACCCTTCGGTCAGAATTACAGAGATAACTTTGTTCAGCTTCAAGAAGCATTCTAAATACAAGTTTGCTGGGATCAGCTCCAATTAAGTTTAGTGATAAACTTTCCCATTGTCTAATCAGACTACTAGTGATAAGGTGGACTGCATTGTTTTATTGTGTGTAATGTTATCTGCTGAAGTAATGTTGTGGCCTGTCAAAGGGAGTGTCTCTCTATCTAAATTTATCAAATGTGTGATTGGGAATTTTATGCCTCCCCCTGAGAGTGTCTCTGTTTGCATGTAACCTCAATAAAAACCAGGCTGTGTGTCCAGCACATCAGACCTATTTTGACCCTCTAACTTGCAGCTTTGACTCATGTTTGTAGGGGACAGCTATATCACTACAGGGATTGCTATGCTCTTCATACTCCCTTAGCTACAGGGATTGCTACAGAAGGAAGAGGTTCACCTACTGGAGCCTGGTCGTAGGTCCAGGGCGCAGAGCAGACGGCGAGATACCAGCCCAGCAGCGGTGGTTCATAGAGTCTGCATTACTGATGGTGGCTACGCAGTAGTTATAGTGTCTACGGTACTGCTGCTCCTTTGGTGAGCGCTAGGAGCATCCTTTTCTACGGTCCAAATTCCAGCCAGCCTGGAGGCAACCGTAACACAGGGCCTGAA
Organism: Bombina bombina; assembly: GCF_027579735.1. NCBI lineage: Eukaryota > Metazoa > Chordata > Amphibia > Anura > Bombinatoridae > Bombina > Bombina bombina. Next base: position 126,902,326 of record NC_069507.1, on the reverse strand, counting down.
CAAAGGACTGAATGTCAGGGAGCTCTGTGAGCTTCCTATGCAACAACACTGATAGAGTCGAGATCTGTCCCTTCTAGGAACTAGTGGCAAGACCTTTCTCCAAACCCTCTTGGAGAAAGGACAAAATCCTGGAAACCTTCACCTTGTGCCAAGGAGATCCATGTCTCTCACACCAGGATAAGTAAACTCTCCACACCTTATGGTAGATGCAACGAGTGACTGGCTTCCTCGCCTGAACTAGAGTATCAATCACGGTTTCAGAAAAACCTCTCTTGGTTAGGACTAAGTGTTCAATCTCCATGCAGTCAGCCTCAGAGAATCTAGATTCTGATGTTGAAAAGGACGCTGTTCCAGCAGGTCTCTGTGACAGGGTAACCTCCACGGCAGAGTGTGATATCTCCACCAGATCCGCAAACCACGTCCTCCGCAGCCAAGAATAGACGACACTCTCTTCTGCTTTATGCGTGCCACTATATGAGGTAGAAGTGGTAATGGAGGAAAAATGTACACTAGACTGAACACTCAGGGTGAAGAGACCATTCTCCCGGATTAAATGTTTGCCTGCTGAGAAAGTCAGTTTCCCAGTTGTCCACTCCAGGGATGTGGATCGCTGAGAGCGAACAGCCGTGGGTCTCCACCCACTCCAGAATCTGAGACACCTCCCTCATTGCAAGGGAGCTCCTAGTATCCCCCTGGTGATTGATGTATGCCACCGAGGTAATGTTGTCCTTCTGGAACCTGATGAAGTTGCATTCCCCCAGACAGGGCCACGCCTTCAGAGCGTGGTATATTGCTCGCAGTTCCAGGATATTTATTGGAAGAAGAGACTCCAGCTGATACCATTTTCCTTGTGCCATCCTGGCACCCCAAACAGTTCTCCATCCCATCAGACTCGCATCTGTGGTCACAATTTCCCAGGACGGACTCAAGAAGGTTGTCCCCATAGAAAACTGAACAGGATGGATCCACCAAGAGAGGGAAGACCGAGTCCACGCATTCATGGAAATCAGCTACGACAGATCGGAATGATTGCTGTTCCACTGCCTCAACATGCACAGTTGAAGAAGTCTGAGATGAAATCTTGCGAATGGAATGACGTCTATGCTGGAGACCTCCATACACTGAGCTACTGAGAGACTCCTTGAGGACTGAAGGGCAAGACAGGCGGACGCAATCTTCCTGCATCACTGATCTGTCAGGAATATCTTCATGGACATGGAGTCTAGAATCGCGCCCAGAAACTGCACCCTGGTGCTGGGAACCAGGGAGCTCTTCCCAGAGTTGATCTTCCAACTGTGAGATTGAAGTAACAGAAGCAGTGCCTTTGAGTTGACTTCTGCCAGATGAAAGGACGGAGCCGGAACCAGGATATCATCCAGGTAGGGTGCCACCACAATACCCCTGGATCTGGCAATGCAAACAGTGCCCCCAGAACCTTTGTAAAGACTCTTGGAGCCATCGCCAGACTGAAGGGAAGGGCCACAAATTGAAAATGTTGGTCCAGAAACGCAAATCTGAGAAACTTGAAGTGGTCCCTGTGAATTGGAACATGCAGGTAGGCATCCTTCAACTTTATTGTGGTCATGAACTGCTCTTCTTGAACTAGAGGGAAAATGGGCCTGATCGTTTACATTTTTAACTATGGAACGGACAGGAACTTGTTTAAACACTTTAAATCCAGAATCGGGCAGAACGTGCCCTCCTTCTTTGGAACCACAAACAGATTTGAATAGTACCCTAGACCCGTTTCTGCATGGGGCACTGGTACGATAATGCCTAGAGATGATAGATCCCTCACACACTCTAGGAAGGCCTCGCTCTTTTCCGGCCTCGAAGACAGGTTTGAAACAAGGAATCTGCCCCTGGGTGAAGGGACCTGAACCCTATCCTGTAACCCTGGGCAACAACCTCCAGAATCCAAGGGTCCTGAACATCCTGCAACCAGGCGTCGGAGAAAAGAGACAATCTGCTCCCTACTCGGTCCGTAATCCTGTCGGGGGCTGCCCCTTCATGCCGATTTTGTTTTGGCAGGCTTCTTGTTCTGCTTAAACTTGTTCCAAGCCTGAGCAGGCTTTCAGGCTCCCTTAGGTGGGTCCGCCTTCGCGGCGGGCTGCTGGTGTTGGGCCTTGTCCGGCAAAAGGGACAAAAAATCGGAACCCTTAGGCTTAGCCTTCTTATCCTGGGGCAGGAAGGCACCCTTCCCTCCTGTAACCGTTGATATAATCAAGTCCAGGCCTGGACCGAACAAAATCTTACCTTAAAAAGGCAGGGACAGTAACCTCAGCTTAGAAGTCATGTCCGCCGACCAAGATTTTAGCCACAGAGCCCTGCGTGCTAAATCTGAAAAACCTGACACCTTAGCCTTCAGGCGAATAATCTGCATATTGGAGTCGCAAATGAAAGAATTAGCAACCTTCAGCGCCTTAATCCTTTCCTGAACCTCTTCGAAAGAGGGCTCGCCCTCAATCATCTCGCACAGAGAATCAGTAATTCTCTGTGCGAGATGATTGAGGGCGAAAGAAAAAATTTGGGTTCAGTGTCCCTTTAACATGTTTTCCAACTTTTTATCCATGGGCTCCTTCAACAACGAGCTATCTTTTAGAGGAATAGTCGTACACTTAGCGAGAGTGGAGATAGCCCCATCTACTTTCGGAATGGTTCCCTACAGCTCAAACGGGGTCTCCGGAACGGGGAAAAGCTTTTTAAAATTAGGAGAAAAGGATGAACCTAATCGTTACCATTCATTCTTTATAATATTTGTCATCTTTACAGGAACCGGGAAGGTCTGGGGCACCACCCTGTCCAGTTAAGGAATGGAGGGTTCTTCCGGAACCTTCGGCTCCGGAACCTCCAGAGTAGCAAGCACTTGCTTCAGCAAAAAGCGCAAATTCTCCATTTTAAACCTAAAGCCAGGCTCCTCCGCCGCCAGAGGTTTAGAAGACAGGGACTCCGAACCAGAAGGAACCACCTCCGGAGTCGGCCTCATTGTCGTCCGCTCAGCATGAGTTTCCGACATAGATGAATCCTGAGTCGGGCCGCTCTGGAAAGCTCTACGCTTGCGCTTAGCAGAACGCGGTAAAGCATGGATTACTTTAGAGACTGCCGTTTGAAGTTGGTCCGCAAAATCTAGCGGCCAGCAAATCTCCCCCAAAGAGGTAACAGTCGGACCCTTGGGCGCTGCATGTGGAATAGGGGACGCAATTAGGGAATGCACCTCGCGGGACGGAGAGCCCTGAGAGGTGGACGGCTCAGTAGTTGTAGACATTCTCTTATTTTTAGATGTCATAGCTCTTTTAAGGCATGTGGAACATAGTTGTGCAGGCTGGTCTACCGGAACCTCACAATAAACACAGGTAAGACTTAGATAAAGAGGGAGTACCCTCCAACTAGTCAGAATCCTCCTCGGACCCGGACTAGAGAAACCGCTTAGTCTCCTCCGTCACAGATCAGACTAGAAGTGAAGCCCTAACAGAACCACCCCTACCTAAAGGAAAAAACGCGCCAGAAAAGGGCACGCAAAAACTCCCTGAAATTAACCTGTCAGTTCCAACACATTGCCAGAGCCTCATCCCGCACATAACGCAGCAATGAAACAATAAAGCATATAATGTATAAACCCCCCGCTGTTCATTAATCCCCTTACCAGGAATATTAACCCTTGATTCCGTAAAGATAAAAGGCGCCACACCGTGGCCCTGTCTTCTGTGTTATCAATACAATAAAAAATTAAATGATCTTACCAGAATCCACGCCGTGGAACAGAAACACTGCCCTTCAAGTGTGACAGGTCCTAGCATCGCTCCTGACATGGACTTGAGAGAAGAAAGCAGTCTGCGAAACTGGTCAATGCCGATTGCTGTAGGAGCTGTTAATATGAGTCGGGATGGTGTCGCAGAGGAGAGCTCTCCCTGCATCTCCGGACTCACCCAGGCCTTAACTGAAAGGCTTGTCAGGGCTACTTAAACTCCCGTCCCATAGCGAAGAGTAGTACTCTCCATAAGATACCTCCGAAACTTTGGCACCTCTCTGCCATCCTACTGTGACGAAAGGCAAAGAATGACTGGGGGATGAGGGGAGTGGGGGAGGTATTTAAGCCTTTGGCTGGGATGTCTTTGCCTCCTAGTGGCCAGGTTCTTAATTCCCATAAGTAATAAATGAAGCCGTGAACTCTCCTCCCCTTTAGATGGAAGTGGTTCGACTCCTATACAGTACTTACATTCCTGCTTTTTCAAATAAAGATACCAAAAAGAACTAAGAAAAATTGATTATAGGAGTAAATTACAAAGTTGTTTAAATTGGATGCTCTATTCGAATCATAAAAGTTTAATTTTGACTAGACTATTAAATAAGTTGCACTAACAGGTAAAAAAATATGCTTCAATGTTTAAAATAGTGAGAGATGGTTATCTGCAATAACATAATTGCCAGCTATAACGATAGACATTATACTGAGAAGACACACATGAGTTTTAACATCTAAATCGTAGTATAAATTTAATCTACATATTTAGATTTTATTACGGCAATAAGGAAAGTATAAAGTAGGATCTAAGGTTAAAACTTCCATGCTCGGAACATACATATAAAAAAACAATTATCAAATAAAAATTGTCAGCAACTCTTCATTTGCCTCACAGCTGTTTCCCTGTTACGGTCTAACTCTGGGGAAATGACTCAGCATCAGCACGCACCCGCTTTTATGTGCACTTTACCTCACAGCAGGAGCGCTTTCTCGCTGTGCGGCTACGTCGTTGATGATGTCACCGGTTCCTAGAACGCATGTGAGCTCGTTCCACATGCTGGTAAACGTATACCAGTTCCCGATTGGAGACACGATGTCATGTGACCACGGGGATGAGGAAAAAAAAAAAAAAAAAGATTTAAAAAAAGGTCTCTGCTCGTTTTTTGGTGGCGGTGAGTTCAAACTAAAGTGCATTGTGCCTAGCACACAAAATCCGCCAGTGCTGAGCGGTCCTAAACAATGATATGATGCAGGAAATGGAATGCCCTAGTATCTATCTTGTCTCTTTCCCAGCCAGCATCGGAGCAATATAATTATAGATTGGGTTTTATAGTTGCGTCGTCTGTAGATCTTGCACACATCAGTTTATAGGCATTTCAGATTAATAAACAAACTAACGGTGTGTTGCTGTGCATTTTACTTTCACGTGTATGCCTGAAAATTATACTGTCAAATTAATACACCAGTATGCTTAACTATGGTTAGGCCAATGTCTATGAAGATTATAGTACCCGAAAATCCACTATACTTGCTAGAATTCTTATTGCAAGACATTGATACATTTTTTTTAATTATAGTAAAATGTTTGACAAAGGGGAAGCTAGATATCCAGTAAAAAAATTGGCTGTAAGATTTATTATGAGCCGTTCCTATCGGTTGCGACCCCCACATTTTTCTTTCATGATTCAGATAGAGCATGCAATTTTAAACAACGTTCTAATTTTCTTCTGTTATCAATTTATCTTTGTTCTTGTGGTATCTTTTGTTGAAAAGTAGGGCCCTATGCTTAGGATCCGGCCAATAAATGCTTTATGTCTCATTGTCTTATGAACTGTCAAAGGGGTAAACTTGTTCCTTTATTTATGTTACTAGTGGGTAGGGGGTATCTGCTTGCATTTTTCCTGGTAGCCATGGGGATAAAATAACTTTTTTTTTATTTGAGAGAGAAAAAAGTTTATTGCCATATTGGTCCCACAGAGAATGTTCCTTTAGTAGATTGTGATACCTTCTATTGGACCAACAGAATCAACATTTTTTATTCTGTAAGCTTTCAAGACCTCACATATATCTTCTTCAGATAGGACATGCAATTTTAATCAACTTTCCTATTTACTTTTATCATCAAATTTGCTTTGTCCTGTTGGTATTCTTTTTTGAAAGCTAAACCTAGGTAGGCTCAAACTGATTTTTAAACCGTTGGAAGGTCACCTTTTATCTCAGTACATATTTACAGTTAGACACTGCTAGTTCATGTTCATTGTGCTCACTGCAGTGGAGTTATGTATGAGTCAGTACTTATTGACTAAAATACAAAACTGCCAAAAGAACTGTGACAAGGGGGGAGTCTGCAGAGACTTAAATACAAAGTAATCACAGAGGTAAAACGTTTATAAATATAACCGTGTTAGTTATGCAAAACTGGGGAATGGATAATAAAGGGATTATCTATCTTTTTAACCAATAACATATTTCCAGTAGACTGTCCTTTAAGACAGGTTTGGGGTGGTGCCTTAGGGAGGGGCAATTGGGAGACCCCAAATACCTCTTCCACTTTTAGTCCTGTATTTTTGTGGAAAAAATATGACACTTTTGGCTTGATGATCTAAAGCCCCATGCTCTGGCGAGATTATCTTAAAAGTCTCTACATACTGTGGGGTCCCTCAATTTTTTTTTTAGAAATGCAACTTTTATGTTGAGAGCTTTTTATCTCACTATGCAGGGTTCTGGAGGTGGACACACATTCATTACAACATAATGCATGAAAAAATCCCCAAAGATTTTGCGTGATTTCTAATTCATGCTGGCAAATATTTGGTCATTGGGCCTTTAGAATTGTCACACAGAATGCTAAAAACAATTTTATCCAGACAGCTACGTGAAGCTTTATTGCAATATTTCAGACAAATCAACTATTGCTGCTCAAGTTGAGTATATAACATTATTTATTAGATGAAAGCTATGGGCACAGTTTATCATCATTGCAGGCGTATACGTTCACAATTAGTGAATTTGTCTGCCTGCAACCGCCACTTGCAAGACTGCATCACAAGGCAAAATTGGATATTGCACAAGAGGTTTCTGTCGGGGTGATTGAGTCGCCACCTCTGAGGAGGCAGAGAGGCAAAGAAGCAGTTTCTGCTTTTTTAAACTATGGATGCAGGCTGTAAGTTTATATGCCGGCCCATTTATGGTGAACAACCTGGGTTGTCCTTGCTGATTGGTGGATAAATTCATCCACCAATAAAAACATGCTGTCCAGAACTCTGAACCAAAAAAAGCTTAGATGCCTGCTTTTTCAAATAAAGATAGCAAGAGAACAAAGAAAAATTGGTAATATGAGTAAATTAGAAAGTTTCTTAAAATTGCTTGTTCTATCTGATTCACAAAAGAAAACATTTGGGTTCAGTGTCCCTTTAACATCCCTTTAAGGTGCCAAAGGTACATTCCAGACAAAATTGGAATCCACATGGATGCATTTCAGTTTTGAACAGAAGCATTTTTGTAACATAAATGTATTAGCAAAAATGCTTCTAATAAAATCTATAGCTGTTTCAAAAGTGTATTTAGTATGCACGTGCACCAGCATTTTAAACCCAGCACTTGCTCAGAGAGCCTAAGGTGCTTTTACCATTTGGTAATGACTGATTTTTTGATTGCTGACATGATACAGTGCCCACTAGCACTCTGAGCAGCTGCAGTATTTAAATTGCTGGTGCACTGAGAATATCTAGCTATGGTTCACATGCATGTGCAGAGAAAGATGCAAACACTAAAGCAGTGATCATTTTTACTAGAAGTATTTTTGCCAATACAGCACAGAAAAGTTGCATTATGAAGTAGCCGGGGGGGCAGTGTAATTCTTTGCAATATAATAACCTTTTCTGTAATTTATAAATGCTACTTAACCGAAATGATTTTATAATTTAACATAAATTGATCAAATTACAATCTGAGCAACAAACATTAAAAACATTTAAAGGGACTGGAAGTCTGTCAAAAGAACTGAAATAAAGGGGCAGTTTGCAGAGGCTTAGATACAAGATAATCACAGAGGTTAAAAGTATATTAATATAACAGTGTTGGTTATGCAAAACTGGGGAATGGGTAATAAAGGGATTATCTATCTTTTAAAACAATAAAAATTCTGGTGTAGACTGTCCCTTTAATATTAACGAATGCTGGCATAAATTTTAGCCGGGTCGTCAGTAAAATCAGCCGTGTTGGTGCGGCCACTAAAGATTCCCTGGGGATAACACTGCAATACATGTATATTGCAAATATGTTTCTATTCAAAGATGTTATTTGTCTATATGCATTTCAATTTTGACCAGAATGTCCCTTTAAATATGAGTGGTTTTGAAGAGAGCTGTAGATACAGGAGTTACAACAGTAGCATGGTGAGTAGTAACAGTTTTTTTCTACTTGTTTCCATCAGTTTAATGTTGCTGGTTTGCAATATGTTAAAATGTTGGTATGATCTGGTAAACATTATCATGCCAGGTGGTTACATTTAAATGCTGTTAGTTATGCCAACAGCACAGTAACAAATCTAGTGTTAATGGTATTGTTTGATAGAGTAAGATTTTTGTCACAGGTCTGACTTCATGTTAGAGGAAAGATAAGAGCACTGAGGTTATTGATAGATTGGTCTATTCCTTTGGTCCTCCTCATAATGAAGAATAAGGACGGAAGTTAAACATATGCAGCTTTCAAAATAAAATGTTTAAAAATGCACAGTGAAAAAGTACAATATACTGTATTTATATTGCTAACCTTTCCTGTTATTTTAAAGGACAGTGTACCCTAAATTTTTCTCACCTTTAATTTGTTCCCAATGATTTACTTTACCTGCTGGAGTGTATTAATTGTTTGCAAATACCTTATTTGCTTTTATTTCCATATTTGAAATAGCAGAGTTTGCTCATGGTATCCCTACCTATATTGAAAGTTTATATGCTTATATATTGGGTAAAGAAAATCAGTGTAAACATAGCCAGCAGAATAAAATACACTCCGAGTGGGGGTAAGGAGAGAGAAGAAATAACATTTTAATTTTAAATTGTTTTCTTTAAAGGGACACTGTACCCAAATTTTTTCTTTCGTGATTCAGATTGAGCATGCAATTTTAAGCAACTTTCTAATTTACTCCTATTATAAAATTTTCTTCATTCTCTTGGTATCTTTATTTGAAATGCACAAATGTAAGTTTAGATGCCGGCCCATTTTTGGTGAACAACCTAGGTTGTCCTTGCTGATTGGTGGATAAATTCATCCACCAATAAAAAAAGCTTAGATGCCTTCTTTTTCAAATAAAGATAGCAATAGAATGAAGAAAAATTGATAATAGGAGCAAATTAGAAAGTTGCTTAAAATTGCATGCTCTTTCTGAAATACAAAAGAAAAAAATTGGGTTCAGTGTCCCTTTAAGTAATGGACTTTGGTATATAAGCAGAAATAATATAAAAAAAAGAATGTGTGTATATGGAAAGTGATAAAATAAGGCGATCTGCTTTATATGAAAGCTCAACCCATTTTAATGGTTTGTGGTTTTAAAGATCAAAACCAACGATTTCATATACAAAAATAAACATAAAGAAACACTTTCACATACATTTTATACTCTGCAGCTGATATAACAAGCAGGTAGAAACACATTAATGGATAAACAATGTTATAGTACACTGTCCCTTTAACTCTGCCAATAGTGGGTTTTCACCTAGATTGGAATTACACACTGCAGGCTTCACACCACCTCTCTGCCACATATCACTTAGGCAGAGGCCAATTAGGGACAAATAAGATAGTGCAATATGCATGTTTTACTAACAAATGGGTCAATTCCTGTCCTTTACAAAAACTTATCAAATGATTTATCTACAAAAATCCCTGGAAAACTCTAATTTCAAGATGTTTTATGTAATCTGTGCATCTACTCATCATGCTACTCCTGTTTATGTGGACCTTGGACCTCACTTGTTCAGGGGGAAATCTCCCTTTTACCAGTGTAATGTTTGCACCATGAACAGGACTCTGACCATCCTCACACTTATTCTTATTTTTGTGTGATATAGGTTGTGAGATCAGAGAAGGCTCAGTGTATCGGAGTTCAGCATGGGAGGAGGAGTAAAATGTGTTATTACAGGCGCCAATATAAAAGGTGAGTAATTTGTAGCTCTTTAAATGTGTAGATGCATTTTGTTTTTTAACCTTTTTTATTTTTTAACAATGATTGAATTTTTATTTTCAGCACTTGGGCGAACTGTGCACTCACTTTCACGAATTGGAGATGAGTTGTATTTTGAGCCATTGGAAGATGGGGTAAGATACAAATAATTAAAATGTTGCAAGTAAACCTACAAAAAAAAAATCAGAAACACATTGTGGGGTCAATCTATGCATCATCAATGCAATAAACAATAGAAAAAACAAAGAGGTCTCCGGTACAGCAGCGTATATAACACACCAGTGCTCAACCCTTAAAAATCAGCACAATGTATGATAACAAGAACCCCACCTATATCTCACTCACATAGGTGTTGGTTATCAATCAGCAAAAATATCAAAAAGTTTGGCGTGTTAATGCGATCTACAGCGGTCAACTCAAGATGTCTCCCTTTTTTGAAAGACAAATGTCCCATCCAGTGTGAATCAATTAAAATGTAACTTTTATTAAGCAATTGTAAAAAATAAACAGTTACAGACTGTTTAACTATGTGGTTAAAAGTTCTACCTAGCAACAGTTGAGCAACTATACTGTCCATTTTTACTATTGGCTAAGACATGTACTGAAACGAGGCTACCGTTCTATCAATGGTGGTCACGTGATTAGAGGGATGTTTAAAGGTTAGCGGTTTGGACTATCCTGTAAGTCACTATTGAGAAAGCTTCGGCAAAACGCGTTTAGTGACGCCACAGTGGGAATTGGAGGTATTTACTAAAGTACACAGTACTGTCACTAAGAACTCGATCCAGGTCTGTAATTGTTTGTTTTTTACAATTGCTTAATAAAAGTTACATTTTAATTGATTCACACTGGATGGGACATTTGTCTTTCAAAAAAGGGAGACTTCTTGAGTTGACCGCTGTAGATCGCATTAACACGCCAAACTTTTTTATATTTTTGCCAATAAACAATAGGTTCACTGCAGTTCCTTGTATCAATACCTGCTGGTTTATCTATTTTTATTGTCTTAGTTCTATCTAAGGAGGCCGGGAAGAGCATCTAATCAAATATTTTATACTAAAAATCTCACATGTTCGTTTAGATTTTTAAAGGTACATGAAATCCAAAGTTTTTCTTTTCGTGATTCAGATATACTACAGCATGCAATTTTAAACATCTTTCTAATTTACTTGTAGTATCAAATTTTCTTAGTTCTCTTAGTATATATTTTGTTGAAATGTAGGGACGTAGGCTCCGGAGCACTATATCGCAGCAGTTTTACAAGAATATTATACATTTGCAAGAGTACAAGATTACATCACTATTTCCTGTCATGTAGTGCTCCAGACACCTACCTATCTCCATGGAAACAAAGCAAATTTGATAAAAGAAGTAAATTGGAAACTTTTTTTTAAATTGTATGCTCTGTCTAAATCACAAAAGAAAATTCTATCTTTCATATCTCTTAATCATCAACAAAAACATGGAAATAAACCGCCCAATTCCTTTCCATTAATATTGTTAAAAATGTTTTGATTCTTTTTCTTTAGCTTCCGGCATAGCCTTGGTTACTTCTTCTTTTTTTTTATTTTTATACCCTCTCTGATGAGATCTCTTTTCCAAAATTCTTGCTTAGTCCTCATAATTCCTTACGCACAAAAATTGTCCCTTAGTCATATTATTTTTCAATCTTTGTAGATGGCAACTTCTTGAATGGATAAAATTATTAGCATCTACACTTTTCAAATAAATTTTAGTAGGCAACTGACCACCAATAATCTGTTTAAATCATGGAAAGTATTTTTTCTCTCTACTGAATTCATAAGAGAAGGCAATTCCACTAGAATTAGTATTCATAACATTAAAGTAATCTCTAACGCTATCTTCATTCCCCTTCCACATAAATATAATATCAATATATATTTTATAGAGTACAAGGTTCACATCCAAGTCTTAACAACTAAGAAATTCATGTTCACATTTTCTCATAAAAAAGTTAGCATAACTGGGTGTGAACTTGGTGCTCATAGCTATACCAGTAATCTGAAAGTAAAATTTCCCAAGAAATGCATAGAAGTTATTCTCAAGAATAAAATGGACACTATCTAGGATAAACTCTTCCCTTTTGTTCTACCTCTAACTCAGTATCCTGAGGAAATATTCTACAGTCTCCAAATCTAAGGAATGCTTAAGGGGACACTAAACCCATATTTGTTCTTTCATGATTCAGATAGAGCATGCAATTTTAAGCAACTTTCTAATTTTCCTCTATTATCTTCTATTTTCTTCTATTATCAATTTTTTCTTTGTTCTCTTGCTATCTTTATTTAAAAAGCAGGAATATGATGCATAGGAGCCGGCCCATTTTTGGTTGAGAACCTGGGTTATGCTTGCTTATTGGTGGGTAAATGTAAGCCTTCAATAAGCAAGCGCTATCCATGGTGCTGAACGTAAAATGGGCTGGCTACTAAGATTTACATTCCTGGTTTTAAAATAAAGAGAACAAAGGCATATTGATAATAGGAGTAAATTAGAAAGTTGCTTAAAATGTCGTGCTCTATCTGAATCATGAAAGAAAAAATATGGGTTTAGTGTCCCTTTTAATATTTGTATACAGCAAGGTCACATGACCAGTTACTAATATTACATCTTCTCTATTCAGATTTTTCAGAATTTGTAGGACTTTTATATATTTTTTTATTTATGACCCTTCTTTTTTTTTGTCTTTGCCAGATGTCTTCAGAAACAGCATATCAATCCTAGTGATATCTGATCTTAGTTCTTTATATGTTAGGTTATTATTCAGAAGTCTATTAGCTTCCATTGCATAATCTGTATCCATTACAATTTTTTATTACTGCTAGTTAGGTTACTGACTTTTTTCTGTATTTGTTATATCTAATGTAATGTGCAAATGTTATAAAAAGTTTGGAGAAAGTCCACAGAACTAATAAGGTGAGCATTTAGACTATGAAGAGAGGATAGCCAAATTGGCTGTTATCTGTAGAAAAAAGAGAGCTTAAAGGGACCCTAAACACCTTCTGTTTTCATTTAATTATTATTTTTTTTAATCATTTTATTTTAGTTTTAAACATTATTTGTTTCTCCATATTTGTATCTTGCTTCTGCTCAATTATCTTTTATTTTAAATTTTATACTAAACCACCGCCTACTGAATGCGGTGGTAGCCGCCATGTTGTAACGCACGTTGTATGGGATAGTATGCAGACTCGATGTGCACTCCCTTCTTTACTTCCGCGCATGCGCATACAAATAAAGCAACCTCTTATCCGCTTCTATGAAGCTCGTTCTCATTAACTTTGTGAACGAGCTTCATAGATTTAGTTGTCAAAGGCAGCTGTTTTCAGTGAATGACAGCTGTGTTACTCTATTTTGCAATAAAGCTTGTGCTACGAGTGAAAGAGGGATCGCCCAACACACTGCTCAGGGAGACAGCTGCTGTCTCATAAATATACTCTGTTTTCTTTTACCACTCTGCTGACCGCTCCATACTCGTAAAAAAAAACAAAGCATTCACTACGCTATCTTTTAGGATCTTCAGAATGCCTGCTAAATAAACAAACCACTGATGCTGTCACATAACATAGAGAGCGTCAGCTGCATACGATTTGCAATAAGCTCAGAAAAGGTATAGCTTGAGCGGGACTCCGGGAGCTTGGAGAGATATCATCTTCCAAGCGGGGTCTTCAGTCTTCAATCAGCCAATCAGATTGAGCTTGCATTCTATTGGCTGATCGGAACAGCCAATAGAATGCGAGCTCAATCTAATTGGCTGATTGGATCAGCCAATCGGATTGAACTTGAATCTGGCTGATTCAATCAGCCAATCAGATTTTTCCTACCTTAATTCCGATTGGCTGATAGAATTCTATCAGCCAATCGGAATTGAAGGGACGCCATCTTGGATGACGTCCCTTAAAGGAGCCTTCATTCGTCGGTAGTCCGTCGGTAAAGAAGGATGTTCCGTGTCGGCGGGATGAAGATTGAAGAACCCGCTTGGAAGATGACATTGCCCGGATAGAAGACTTCTTCAGCGCCTCTTGGAAGATGACGTCGCCCGGATGGAAGACTTCTTCAGCGCCGCTTGGAGGATCACTTCATCGGATGGAAGATTTCTTCAGCGCCGCTTGGAGGATAACTTCTGCCGCTCCGGGTCTCCTCTTCGGTTCCATCGCTGTTCGGCTGAGTGAAGACGACTCAAGGTAGGATGATCTTCAGGGGATTAGTGTTAGGTTATTTTAAGGGGGGTTTGGGTTAGATTAGGGGTATGTGGGTGGTGGGTTTTAATGTTGGGGGTGGTTGTATTTTTCTTTTACAGGCAAAAGAGCTGAATTCTTTGGGGCATGCCCCACAAATGGCCCTTTTAAGGGCTGGTAAGGTAAAAGAGCTTTGAACTTTTTTAATTTAGAATAGGGTAGGGCATTTTTTTATTTTGGGGGGGGTTTGTTATTTTATTAGGGGGCTTAAATTAGGTGTAAGTAGCTTAAAATTGTTGTAATATTTTTTAAATGTTTGTAACCTATTTTTTTATTTTTTGTAACTTAGCTTTTTTATTTTTTGTACTTTAGTTAGTTTATGTAATTGTATTTAATTGTAGTTATTTGTAGTTAATTTATTTAATGATAGTGTAGTGTTAGGTTTAATTGTAACTTAGGTTAGGATTTATTTTACAGGTAATTTTGTATTTCTTTTAGCTAGGTAGTTATTAAATAGTTAATAACTATTTAATAACTATTCTAACTAGCTAAAATAAATACAATGTTACCTGTAAAATAAATATAATTCCTAAAATAGCTACAATGTAATTATTAATTACATTGTAGCTATCTTAGGGTTTATTTTACAGGTAAGTATTTAGTTTTAAATAGGAATAATTTATTTAAGTATAGTGTAGTGTTAGGTGTAATTGTAACTTAGGTTAGTTTTTATTTTACAGGTAAATTTCTCTATTTAATAGCTATTGTACCTAGTTAAAATAAATTGAAAGATGCCTGTAAAATAAAAATAAATCCTAAGATAGCTACAATATAATTATTATTTATATTGTAGCTATATTAGGGTTTATTTTAAAGGTAAGTATTTAGTTTTAAATAGGATTAATTTAGTTCATAATAGAAATATTATTTAGATTTATTTAATTAATATTTAAGTTAGGGGGGTGTTAGGGTTAGTGTTAGACTTAGGTTTAGGGGTTAATAATTTTATTACGGTGGCGTCGGTGTGGTGGGGGGCAGGATAGGGGTTAATAAATGTATTATAGGTGGCGACGGTGTAGGGGGGGCAGATTAGGGGTTAATAAATTTAATATAGGTTGCGGCAGGGTCCGGGAGCGGCGGTTTAGGGGTTAATACATATATTATAGTTGCGGTGGGCTCCGGGAGCGGCGGTTTAGGGGTTAATACATATATTATAGTTGCGGTGGGCTCCAGGAGCGGAGGTTTAGGGGTTAATACATATATTATAGTTGCGGTGGGCCCCCGGGAGCGGCGGTTTAGGGGTTAATATGTATAGAGTAGCTTGCGGTGGGCTCCGGGAGCGGCGGTTTAGGGGTTAATATGTATAGAGTAGCTTGCGGTGGGCTCCGGGAGCGGCGGTTTAGGGGTTAATATGTATAGAGTAGCTTGCGGTGGGCTCCAGGAGCGGCGGTTTAGGGGGTAATAACTTTATTTAGTTGCGGCGGTGTAGGGGGGGACAGATTAGGGGTGTTTAGACTAGGGGTACATGTTAGGGTGTTAGGTGCAGACATCTTCCATAGAAATCAATGGGATGTCTGGCAGCAGCGAACTTGTACTTTCGCTAGGGTCAGACTCCCATTGATTCCTATGGGATCCGCCGCCTCCAGGGTGGCGGTTTGAAAACCAAGTACGCTGGGCCGGAAAAGTGCCGAGCGTACCTGCTAGTTTTTTGATAACTAGCAAAAGTAGTCAGATTGTGCTGTACTTGTGTGCGGAACATCTGTAGTGACGTAAGAATCGATCTGTGTCGGACTGAGTCCGGCGGATCGAAGCTTACGTCACAAAATTCTACTTTTGCCGTTCTCTATCCTTTGATAACTAAGGCGAATCAGCCTCGCCACAAATACGCTGCGGAATTCCAGCGTATTTGAGGTTGACGGCTTGATAACTAGGCCCCTATGGCTGACCACTCCATACTCGTAAAACCCCCCACAAATAAAGCATTCACTACGCTATCTTTTAGGATCTTCAGAATGCCTGCTAAATAAACAAACCACTGATGCTGTCACATCACATAGAGAGCGTGAGCTGCATACGATTTGCAATAAGCTCAGAAAAGGTATAGCTTGAGCGGGACTCCGGGAGCTTGGAGAGATAACAGAGTGGTAAAAGAAAACAGAGTATATTTATGAGACAGCAGCTGTCTCCCTGATCAGTGTGTTGGGCGATCCCTCTTTCACTAGTAGTACAAGGTTTATTGCAAAATAGAGTTAATTATTTTTTTCAAAAAAAATTATAACAAATTTATTAGCTTACAAGGGTGTTAGCTATAGATGAGGCCAGTTTAAATGATATTATTTAGGGAAAAAACTAAGATAATCTCTGTAAACTTTATAGCAGCAGTAGTTTTAGTTATGCTGTGCTGTCTGCATGCGTGCGCGCTCACAGCAATAAGCAGAGACTTCCGACTTTCTCAACATAACTTTCAGCCATGTCGGCACGGACCGGTCAGAAAGTGAAGTAAAGTTAAAAAAATAAAAAAATAAACCTATAATAAAAAGAAATAGCGATTTGCATTTAAAAAAAATAGAGAAACATTATGAATAAAAAACAAACAAAACACTAATGACAAGTGTTTAAAGTCCCTTTAAGAAATTATTATTATTATCAGGTATTGTAGAGCGCCAACAGATATAACTTTATATAAATATATTCAAGACCAATATACAGAACTGTTTATCCCAAGGCAATATACAGAATTGTTTGTCACAATGTAAGGCTAGAAGGAGATGTAATCTCCAGCAATGTAAACTTTTTTTTTTTTTAATACTAGAGCGATCAAGTTGTGACATACATTTCTTAAAGGGACATTAAACCCTAATTTTTTTCTTTCATGATTCAGATAGGGAATACCATTTAAAACAACTTTCTAATTTACTTCTATTATCTAATTTGCTTCATTCTCTTGATATTCTGCCCTGAAAAGCATATCTAGATAGGCACAGTAACTGCTGATTGGTGGCTGCACATAGATGCTTCATGTGATTGGCTCACCCATGTGCATTGCTATTTCTTTAATAAAGGATATCTAAATAATGAAGCAAATTAGATAATAGAAGTAAATTGGAATGTTGTTTAAAATTGTATTCTCTGTCTGAATCATGAAAGATTTATTTTGGGTTTAATATGATTGCTTCTGTTAAACGAATCAGCTTTCTAATTGCGTTAATGTAATTTCAATTAGCATCATCAATATTGTAAATCAAGCAGGATCTGTATAGGTTGAACTTGATGGACTTATGTCTTCTTTCAACCTCATTTGCTCTGTTACTATGACTCCCTGCTCAATGTGTTTAGATGGATATGGCTAAACCTCAGAAAGCTGAAACGATCGTCTGGGGTTGCCATGTTTCTCCTTTAGAGGAAGATTGCCTGCTATTTTGAGGCCAGACTATAAGTTTCAGGTGATACAGACAGATATATTTTGAAAAGCACAATTGGGCTACAAGAGGTTGCTCCCAGGTAGCGACCTACCAAAGAACAAGCTACTGCGCAGTCATTTGTTTGTAATTGAACACTTCTCTTTCTTGTAAATGTGTGCTGGCCCTTGTAAAAATCTTCCTATAGATTAGAAGATGGAAACCATAGTCTGGGTTGCTATGTTTCTCATTCAGAGGAGGATTGCCTGGTATTTTGGGCCATTAGTTTCAAGGGAAATCAGGCTGATATACTTAAAGGATCACTCAATGCAGTAGAATTGCATAATTAACAAGCTCATAATAAAAAGATAATGCAAAAATATCTACTCTGAATTTCAAATAAGCAGTAGATTTTTTTTTCTGACAAAATAAAAATATTTCTCCCATTTTCCGGCCCCTTGTATTATGTGACCGACATTAGCCAATCACAGACTAGTATATGTATGCCCTGTGAGCTTGTGCACATGCTCAGTAGAATTGTGTTGCTAGAAAGTGTGAATATAAAAGGACTGTGCAAAATGTGTTAATTAGAAAGTGTCTAAAAACTGTATGCTCTATCCGAATCATGAAAGTTTATTTTGACTTGAGTGTCCCTTCTTCTCAGTGTTCTTCTCAGTGAAAGCATAATTGGGCTAAAAGAGGCTGCCCCAAGCTGGCTGAGTGCTTCTTTTTCTTTTAAATTTGAGGTGACATTTCAGAAATACAGACATTTTTGTAAGTGAATTGTCCCTTTAATTGTCTTTGTGATATTTGCTATTCACATATTTATTTTCAAATGTATTCATGGATGCAACAATAAAAATGAAAAGTAAAGTGTGTTATTTAATGTTTAATTTTTGTGCCCTTCCAGCTTTGCCTGCGTTCTGTGAACCCTTCCAGATCGGCCTATGCTTGTTTCACTCTTGCACCCCTCTTCTTTCATAGCTACGAAACCACAGGAGAACCTTGTCATTGCAAGATACACATGAAGGTAACTTTGCTTCATAAAAATATAAACTATGTTGCTTTCTGCATCTTTTAAGGTTTTCCAAAAAAAGAGGAAATGTGATTTAAAAGTCTGTCTTTTTTATTTTCTGTGGCAGTCGGTGGTCAGTGTGTTTCGCTCCCTCCCATCTCTAGAAAAGACTGTAGAGAAATGTTTGATCAGCCTGAGTACTACAAAAAGTCGTCTAGTGATCCAGCTTTTGTGCAAATACGGTACGATCTATTTTTCATTATGTTCCATATTTACTGAGCATTCACCCTCAAAAACAAAACAATGTGTCTAAATACCTTTTAACGTTTTGGGAATATTTTGTATTTCTGATATTTACAGTGATGAGTACTTAAAGGGCTACAAACATTCCCCAATACGTTGAAAGAACCAAAACGAATAAATAGTGCTGTTGTGCTGCTACAATATTTGATGACTTGAAGCATAGTACGAATTCTCTTAGCCTTAAAGGGACACTAAACCCAAAATGTTTCTTTCATGATTCAGATGGAGAATACGATTTTAAATAACATTCCAATTTACTTCTATTATCTAATTTGCTTCATTCTTTATATAGGGGCTATTTAGATGACGGTATCAATATAGGGCTCATACGCATAATGTCACGGCAGACAGCAAAAATTACTTGGCATAAAGATGCTGTTATTGAAGGTGTATATACTGTTACTTTAGAAGTGTTATGTAGTCAAAAAGTACAGCGTATTGCATGGATGTGAGCGTATTGTTTTGTTGTTTGGATGTAACCTGCATAATTGTAATAATGAATAATAAATAGAATATATATATATATATATATATATATATATATATATATATATATATATATATATATATATATATATATATATATATACACATACACAAACTACAAACAAAAAAGGTATTGGCGCACATCCATTTTCAAAAGCACAACATATTTTTTGAACTGCTGCAAAAAATTGCCTGCAAAAACATCAAGAGACAACTATTCTTTTTAAATAAAATTGGGATCTTAGTCACACAATATGGCCATATTCTGCTTAGCCAGTCACCAATTTACAAGGTGCCCCAATATAGACTGGTCCTAACACTACAGTCCTTTTCCTCAGAGGGCTGAATTATTCCTGCTTTTACTCTTCATAATAGAATGAGACTCCCTGGCTTAATATTATTCTATTTTATTATCATTTTTTTTCTTTTCTTTTTTTTTAAACATTTTATCTTGACTGATAATGAGTCCTGCTCCTGTCCAGGAATCCAATACAGGCATATAGCAGTAGGGGTAGGGGGGCTGCTCCTTCCAGAATTGCTTTGCCTTGCTGATATCGAATACATTGTAGATGCAGTTAACTCAGCAGCTAGCTAGCAGAGGGGACTGCAGTTTTAGCCTTTTTGGCAACCGTGGGGTTAACTGCATCTGCTATGTATTTGAGCCGTTTGTCAGAGAGAATTTTGACTTTATTGTCCCTTTTTAAATTTATTTTTAAAAAGAAAAATAAATAAATATATAATTTAAATATATGCATTATACAGAATATTTGCTTCTTATATGTGCACTTGGACTAAAGTAGAATGTTCAATTTTCAGTTAAAGGGACACTGAACCCAATTTTTTTTTTGTAATTCAGAAAGAGCATGCAATTTTTAGCAACTTTCTAATTTACTCCGATTTATCAATTTTTCTTCATTCTCTTGCTATCATTATTTGAAAAAGAAGGCATCTAAGCTTTTTTTTTGGTTTCAGTACTCTGGACAGCACTTTTTTATTGGTGGATGAATTTATCCACCAATCAGCAAGGACAACCCAGGTTGTTCACAAAAATGGGCCGGCATCTAAACTTACATTCTTGCATTTCAAATAAAGACACCAAGAGAATGAAGAAAATTTGATAATAGGAGTAAATTAGAAAGTTGCTTAAAATGTAATGCTCAATCTGAATCGCGAAATACATTTTTTGGGTACAGTGTCCCTTTAAAACTGAATATTTAATCTTTATTTAGTTCCAAAATGTATAGCTTTTGTATTGATGGAGGGGATTTATCATATGTATTTCCTGGACAACACCTTATCTTCCAATTTAGGAAACAAACCATTTTTATAAACTTATATTAGCACATAACAATGTAATTCTGTGCCTCAAACACACTCATTCTCGCCTGCTACTACAATGGATGCTGATACTTATACTCACCTACTTATTCAATGGATGCTGCACTGCTCCCCAGATCTATATGTTAATCCTGTGACGGCCTCTCCTATTCTACTAGTGCCTCTCATTACAAGAGATGATGTCATTTTAATCCTGCCTATTTTTCCATTTTCAAGGTCGCAAACTCTGTGGCCATATCTGAGTGACATGTCAACGGATAGTGTAATGTTTTGCTTTCAAATGTGGATTCTTGCATTGATTATTATAAATAGGCTATATTCATACTGACGTTAGTTTGCTTACTGTTACGCCTCCTACAAAGCAATGAGCAGGTTTTAATAAACGTCTACAAACATTAATTTCACTGGTCTGTCAGCCACAGGTTTAAATAAAAAGTAAATTTTGCCAATGGGGAGGCCCATTGCTTTGACTTTGAAAGCCACTGATTTACACACACGCACACACATAAATTACTATAAAAATGTAGTATGAAATTCAATGGAAAAAACTTACAATAATGCCAAAGGTTTATTTAAGCTCCACCCTAAATGTTACAAAAACATGCAAATTCCCAAATTAAGCTCTCCCACCCAATAGAATTTAAGAATATAATACATCAGTACTGAATATTATTTGAATGGAGAGTTTAATGTTGCAATTTCCTTGGTTTTTAATGAACAGTGTTTGGAGTTCTCTTCATAACCGTGTGACTGGTGTTCAAACAGTACCAGCATGAATGAGTTCTTATTTGTGTCCCTTTTTGATATTTTTCCCAATGAAGACAAGGCAGTCCTAAGGAGAGATACTACTTTTATAATGATTGTAGTCAATAAAAAGACTATGCAAAGTTTAGGAGCCACCCAGTTCAGCACCCAGGATAGTGCTTGCTTATTTGTGCCTATATTTAGCCTGCAATAAGTAAGCATTACCCAGGTTCTGAACCTAAAATGGGCCGACTCCTAAGCTTTTTATTCCTGCATTTTAAATAAAGATAGCAAGAGAACAAAGAAAAAAATGATATTAGGATTAAAGTAGAAAGTTGCTTAAAATTGCATGCTCTATCTGAATCGTTAACAAAAAATTTGGGTTTAGTATCTCTTTACTTAAAATGTTACTTTTTCATTTAATCCCACTCCAAAAAATGAAAAGGAGGTATAATGTTGGATGTAATAAGATACATTATTCGTTTATTATTATTATTATTTATTTATAAAGTGCCAAGCTATTACGCAGTGCTGTAATATTAAAGGGACAGTAAACTCAAAAAAAATATTTCATGATTTAAATAGGGCATGTAATTTTAAACAACTTTCCAATTTACTTTTATTACCAATTTTGCTTTGTTCTCGTTAAAAGCTAAATCTAGGAGGTTCATAAGCTAATTTCTTAGACCTTGAAGACTGCCTCTAAACTGAAAGCATTTTGACAGTTTTTCACCACTAGAGGGTGTTAGTTCACGTGTTTCATATAGATAACATTGAGCTCAGTCACGTGAAGCTCCTAGGAGTCAGCACTGATTGGCTAAAATCGCAAGTCTGTCAAAAGAACTGAAATAAGGGGGCAGTTTGCAGAGGCATAGATACAAGGTATTCACAGAGGTAAAAAGTATATTAATATAACTGTGTTGGTTATGCAAAATTGGGGAATGGATAATAAAGGGATTATCTACCTTTTTAAACAACAAAAATTCTGGTGTTTACTGTCCCTTTAAGTATACAGTTATGGAGTACAATATTCAGAAGGCAATTACATAAATCATAAGGGTAAGGGGACAGGACAGATGGACTTCTGATCTTCCATTGTAAAGGAACGACATGGGGAATGAGGAAGAGGTAATAAAATAAATAGTAGAAACATCTTAAAGCAAGTTGCACGCATCCTTGAATGTTTTTAAGGAACATGTTATATATAATTAACTTTAAAAAATGTCAGATATTGTTAGTAGTGGGAAAACATCAGTTTAGTTACATAATACGAAATAGAGTAATCTCCATAACTATAACAAATAATAAAATTCATACTCAACAAATAGCCACTAGGTGTCAGGCAGAACTTTGCAATTGTTGCAAAGATGAACATACAGCGTGGTATAAAAAAATAAATTAATAATAATAAATAAATTATATATATATCTATATATATACACCTATATGTAGTTTATGTGAGTTCATTGTTGCTATTATTGTTTGTTTGAAAGATTGATTTATAATCTATTCAGACCATAGTCACTTTACCCTTTTTCGGTCCCATGTACCAATCCAGGTTATTGGGCTAAATTGTTATGTTCTGCCCCCAATAATCATATTGTATTTAAGTTCTCCACACTGGAGCAGCCTTTAAGTTTATTGTTGGTCTTGGAAAAAGGCTTTAAGCCAAAATATTAAAATGGAATAATGGGAATAATGGTTTGACTTGATTATTTATAACTTTTCTGGACTTTTTTTGCACTTTAAAGACATGTAAGTGCAGTTTTCTACTTCTAGGTAATATTTTCAGTGATCAGTAACATTTTAATGAAAATAAACTAAAAATGTAAAGGAATAATAAAAAAAAAATCTCTTGGGCTCCTATATTAGTTGAAAATCTTAATCATATATTTGGGCTCCAATCCTTATAAAAGAAGTGTTCCTGGTTAGCAATATGTAAATAGTTAAAGAAAAGAAAAAGTCACATTGTTTTAAGGAATACAGATTTTAAGAGATGGAAAACATTTCTTGATTCCATACACAAATAATCAATAGTCAATGTATTAAAAGTTTATATTACCACTTTGCTTATTACAGAATACTATATATATATATATATATATATATATATATATTATACATACATTTATGTAGTGTGTGTATATATACGTACATATTTAACACTTATGCCTTTAATGAAAATGCCTTTAAGAATTAAGTTACACGTTTCTCACACTTTATTTGCTCTCTCTGCCTTGTCCTCAAAGCAGCGTCCTTATCAAGAAGGAGCACATTTCAATGTGGGTCACTGTCTGTGAGAGAATATTCACTTTACTTTGAGAAAAAGCTTGTACGTTAACTATGAAATATGATTGACATAATACGTAACACACCAGCTACACTAACCGTTTTAATTATTAGATTTGCTAATGGGGGCAGATTAGCTTGGGAGGATTCAATCAAGAAATTCTTCGGTGTGAAGTTTCTTGCAACATCTGAGAGAAAGGTCTAACCTATGCCTTTTTCCACATCTGAAGAAAAGTAATGTTTATGTTTAAATTGTTTTTATTGATTTTACAAATAAAAAACAAGACAGAAATCAATTGGAATGAATACAACAAAGGTCTTCGTGATTCGAAAAGTAATGTTTAAAGGGACACTGAACCCAAATTTTTTTCTTTCATGATTCTGATAGAGCATGCAATTTTAAGCAACTTTCTAATTTACTCCATATTATAAATTTTTCTTTATTTTTTTGCTATCTTTATTTGAAAAGCAAGAATGTAAGTTTAGATGCTGGTCCATTGTTAGTTCACAACTTGGGTTGTTCTTGCTGATTAGTTGCTAAATGTCAGCCACCATTACACAAGTGCTGCCCAGTGTATTGAACCAAAAATCGGCTAGCTCCTTAGCCTTAGATGCATTCTTTTTCAAATAAAGATAGCAAGAGAACAAATAAAAATTGATAATAGGAGTACATTAGAAAGTTGCTTAAAATGTCATGCTCTATCATGAAAGAAAAAGAAAATGGGTTCAGTGTCCCTATAATCATCACCTTTCTATTACTGCTTTATATTAATGTAATATGTTCATAATAAACACTGGTATTACTGCATTTTTGTGTTGAGTTCCATTTTGGCAATACTGGTGAGAGTGTGCACCCCTGTTCTCAGGACATAACCCCGAGTAAAATGATGAAAACAGATGATTAAAATCACACCCTGTCCCTATCTAAATAGATTCATATCACATTTTAGGAGTGGTTTAGTGCACATAATAAAGTTAGAAAGAGAAGACGGCACTCAAACAATATCTTTCAAAGAAAATAGAATATATTTATTAAAACATATAGGGCTAGATTACAAGTGGAGTGCTAATTTAACTTGCGCCCGTAAAGAGGCAAGTATGCCCGTTTACGGGCGCACGTGAAATAACCAGCCATTACAAGTGGCTTGTTAGTGCTTCTGAAAAAAATGTCCCTCAATTTCCCCCGAAATAAAGTGTACAGTTCATTTATTAATAAAAAAAAACATGAGCATCTTTTTGTTTTATTTAAAATAACTGCACAAAGCAGTTATAATGGGTGAAAGTGAGGGGATATGGGCTGAAAAGTGCCTTTACATAGCAGTCTGTAGATACTGTGTCTTATACTGCAAATGTATATGTATATGCTTATATACAAATAGATTTGTGTTAATATGTGTTTATATATATATATATATATATATATTCATGTACATATATATTTTAAATATGCTGTCCGACATAACTGCTGTGCTAGGTTCTTTGTCGTGCTTCAGAACGAGGCTCCCATAGGAGCCTATGGAAGCACGCTCTCGTGAGAGCAAAGCTTCCAGGCAATGCGAATGTGAGGTCGGGTTCACATTGTGCTCAACTTGTAATACCAGCGCACATTTCCATACACCACTATTACTGAGTGGAGCGCAAATATCGCGCTTGCGTAAGCACAATTTTGCGCTCCACTCATAATCTAGGCCATAGTATATTAAAATAATGTTATAATGTAATAAAATACAAAAAACAAGGATACTTGTATCATAATGTAGCTAGTTCACTATGTTAAAGAGACAGTCTACTCCAGAATTGTTATTGTTTAAAAAAATAGATAATCCCTTTATTACCCATTCCCCAGCTTTCCATAACAACACAGTTATATTAATATACTTTTTACCTATGTTATTACCTTGTATCTAAGCCTCTGCAGACTGCCCCATTATTTCAGTTCAGTTGACAGACTTGCGTTTTAGCCAATCAGTGCCCTCTCATAAGTAACTCAAGGCGTGAGCACAATGTTATCTATATGGCACACATGAACTAACACCCTATTTCTGCAAAAAAAACAGTCAAATGCATTCAGATAAGAGGCTGCTTTCTTTTACAAGATATGACGAGCCCACAGATTTCATCCTTACTTATGGGATATCGCCTCCTGGTCAGCAGAATGAGGCAAAGAGCTCCACAGCAGAGCTGCATAAATAGCTCCTCCCTTCCCCCCAACCCAGTCATTCTCTTTGCCTGTGTTAGTGATAGGAAGAGGTAAAGTGAGGTGTTAGTTTAGATTCTTCAATCAAGAGTTTATTATTTTTAAATGGTGCCAAAGTGTACAATTTTATACAGAGCAGCTTCTGATAGTCTTTTTAGGCTATGGGAACTGGTGGATTTTTGCCTCCACTGCGCCTCCCATGATTGAGCTACGTTCTCTGTGTATGGTCTTAGAGGTTGTAACTAAGACCCTTCTGCTTTCACAGGACCTCAGGAGGAAGAGTGGACCTCTTGACACTGTGAAGTTGTCATGCTGGTCCTCAGCATGGAGGTAAGTGCATTTTTTTTTATTCTTGGACGCTGCAGCATATCTCAGATTAACTGTACTTGCACTATTATATTGGGGGCTAGAATTGGGGCTTCCCTTTAACAGACAGTGTAATATCCAGACATTCTGGCAGATTAATAGCCTAGAAGCGCTGGGATATGGGTACAAAACCGACATAGTTTAGTTATCCAGACACTCTGGCATTGTTTTATGGGCCTAAAAGCGCTGGGAAATATTATGTGGGGATGTACTATAACCAGACACTCTGGCGATTTTATTGTTGGGCCTTGAAGCGCTGGGAAATACTGTGTGGGGTGGCACTAGAACGGGCTGGCTGACGCTGGGGACAGTTCCGGAGGGAATATGTTTTTTATTAGGCTCCGGTACATGGCGGTATTCTGTTGTGATTGACTGGTTGTTTATGCCCATGAAGGGCGGGACTTAGTGTTTTGCGCGCTTTGAGACAGCGCAATTTCTATTTCCGTCCCGGTTGACAGCATCTCCTCACGGCTCCTAAGTCTGCTTGTGGTGATATTTTACAAGCGACTTTAGGTGCGCCGTGCTTGTTGAATTCAGTTTGGTTGCGAGGAGGCAGGTAGGAGCCGCAGCAGAGCTGCGGCGAGGTGACTGAGTGTTTTTTTTTTTTTTTTTTTCAAGAGTATACTTGTGTATTATTTCTAGGTCCATTGGCAATGTGTAATTTGTTCTCTGCCTCATATATCAAGGTTTAATTCAGATTGCTTTTTTCCTTAAAGCTACAGTAACGTTAAATATATTAACAGTGATTTGGACCAAGATTGCTTTTTGTTTAGGTTATCATGGATGACGTTGAACAAAGTACTTGCCCTATGTGTTTAGATGCCACTGTGGAACCCCCAGTTACACTTTGTCCCCCATGTATTGAGAGGGCTTTACAGTGTAAAGAACACATTTTCTTTAATAAAGATATATCTAATGAATGTCCTAGACTGGTGAAATTCAGGGTATGCCACAGATTTCTCCCCAAGCGTCGCAGCCTTTAACGCCCGCCCAGGTGACGCCATGTTCTTCAACAGCGTCTACTTCATTTACTCTGCAGGATATGGCTGCAGTTATATCATCCACTCTTACAGAAGTTTTATCTAAGTTGCCAGTGTTACAAGGCAAACGCAGCAGGACAGAAACCCACGTGGTCCCTGCAACTTCTGATGCTTTAATGGCTATCTCCGATATACCTTCCCAGGGTTCTGAATTGGGGGGTAGGGAGGCCCTGTCTGAGGGGGAACTTTCTGACTCAGGAAGTGCATTACCCCAGACAGATTCGGATGTCATGTCATTTAGATTTAAACTTGAACACCTTCACCTTTTACTACGAGAGGTTTTGGCAACTCTGGACGACTGTGACTGTGGTTCCCCCAGAGAAATTGAGTAAGATGGACAAATACTTAGAAGTCCCCTCTTATTCTGATGTGTTTCCGGTTCCTAAGAGAATTTCGGAAAATATTACAAGGGAATGGGAGAGACCGTGTATCCCGTTCTCCCCTTCCCCTATTTTTAGGAAAATGTACCCTATAGCTGACACCGTTCGGGACTCTTGGCAGACGATCCCTAAGGTGGAGGGAGCTATTTCTACCCTGGCTAAGCGTACGACTATCCCTATTGAGGACAGTTGTGCTTTCAAAAACCCTATGGATAAAAAGTTGGAGGGTCTTCTACAAAAGCTATATATTCATCAAGGGTTTCTATTACAACCGACGGCCTGCATTGTAACAGTCACAACTGCGGCTGCCTTTTGGTTTGATGCTCTAGAAGAGTCCTTAAGAATGAGACTCCTTTAGAAGAAATAATGGATAGAATTAAGGCCCTTAAGCTGGCTAATTCTTTTATTATGGATGCCGCCTTTCAGATCGCCAAATTGGCGGCTAAGAATTCAGGATTTTCCATTTTAGCGCGCAGAGCCTTATGGTTAAAATCTTGGTCTGCGGATGTGTCCTCTAAATCAAAGCTCTTGGCGATTTCCTTTCAAGGGTAAGACCCTGTTTGGGCCTGACTTGAAGGAGATCATTTCTGACATTACGGGAGGTAAGGGTGACCTCCTTCCTCAGGACAAATCAGCTAAACAAAGGGGATGACAGAATATTTTTTGTTCCTTTCAAAACTTCAAGGGAATCCCCTCTTCCTCTTCTGTTAAACAGGAAGGGAATTATTCTCAAGCCAAACCCACCTGGAAACCTAACCAGGGTTGGAACAAGGGTAAACAACCCAAAAAACCTGCCGCTGCTACCAAGACAGCATGAAGGGGCGGCCGCCGATCCGGGACCGGATCTAGTAGGGGGCAGACTTTCTCTCTTTGTCCAGGCTTGGATAAGAGACGTTCAGGATCCCTGGACACTAGAAATTGTGTCTCAAGGGTATCAGTTGGAGTTCAAAAATTCATTCCCAAGGGGAAGGTTTCTTCTTTCACGATTGTCCGTAGACCAGATAAAAAGTGAGGCGTTCTTATGTTGTGTAGAAGACCTCTCCACTATGGGAGTAATTTGTCCCGTCCCAATTACAGGAACAAGGGCAGGGGTTTTACTCAAATCTTTTTGTGGTTCCCAAAAAGGAGGGAACGTTCCGACCCATTTTAGATCTCAAGAGTCTACACAAGTTTCTCAGAGTTCCATCCTTCGAGATGGAGACTATTTGGACAATTCTTCCATTGATCCAGGAGGGTCAATATATGACTACCGTGGACTTAAAGGATGCATATCTTCATATTCCTATCCACAAAGATAATCACCAGTTCCTAAGGTTTGCCTTCCTAGACAAACATTTTCAGTTTGTGGCTCTTCCTTTCGGACTGGCCACGGCACCAAGGATCTTCACGAAGGTTCTAGGGTCTCTGCTAGCGGTTATCAGACCGCGGGGCATTGCAGTGGCGCCTTATCTGGACGATATTCTGATCCAGGCGTCGTCTTATCAACTGACAAAGTCTCATACCGACATGGTTCTGTCCTTTCTAAGGACTCACGGTTGGAAGGTGAATTTAGAAAAAAGTTAACTAATTCCACAGACAAGGGTTCCTTTCCTCTAATAGAATCTATATCCATGAAAATCTTCTTGACGGAAGTCAGAAAGTTAAAGATTCTGAATACATGCCGAGCCCTTCAGTCCAATCCTTGGCCATCAGTGGCTCAGTGCATGGAGGTAATTGGATTGATGGTGGCGGCAATGGACATCATTCCGTTTGCTCGTTTTCATCTCAGACCTCTACAACTGAGCATGCTCAGACAGTGGAATGGAGATTATGCAAATTTGTCTCGTCAGATAGACTTGGATCAGGAGACAAGAGATTCTCTTCTTTGGTGGTTGTCACAGGATCATCTGTCCTAAGGGACGTGCTTCCGCAGACCCTCATGGGTGATAGTGACAACGGACGCCAGTCTACTACGATGAGGTGCAGTCTGGAATTCCCTGAAGGCTCAGGGTGTGTGGACTCGGTCGGAGTCTCTACTTCCAATCAATATTCTGGAGTTGAGGGCAATATTCAATGCTCTTCAGGCTTGGCCTCAGTTGGCTTCGGTCAAATTCATCCGTTTTCAGTGTGACAACATCACGACTGTGGCTTACATCAATCATCAGGGAGGAAGAAGGAGTTCCTTAGCGATGACAGAAGTATCCAAGATAATTCGGTGAGCGGAGGCTTACTCTTGTTATCTGTCGGCAATCTACATCCCAAGATTGGACAACTGGGAGGCGGATTTTTTGAGCAGACAGACGTTTCTTCCGGGGGAATGGGAACTCCATCCGGAGGTCTTTGCCACCCTGATTCTCAGGTGGGGCAGACAGGAATTGGATATGATGGCGTCTCGTCAGAATGCCAAGCTCCCGAGATACGGATCCAGGTCCAGGGATCCTCAGGACGAACTGATAGATGCCTTGGTCGTTCAACCTAGCTTATGTGCTTCCACCGTTTGCTCTCCTTCCCTGGGTGATTGCACGGATCAAACAGGAGAGGGCTTCAGTAATTCTAATCGCTCCTGCATGGCCTCGCAGGACTTGGTATGCTGATCTGGTGGACATGTCCTCTCTGCCGCCGTGGAAGCTTCCATTGAGGCAGAACCTTCTCATTCAGGGACCCTTCCATCATCCGAATCTACTTTCTCTGCAGTTGACTGCTTGGAGATTGAACGCTTGATTTTATCTAAGCGAGGGTTCTCTGATGCAGTCATTGATAACTTGATTCAGGTGCGCAAGCCTGTTACTAGAAAAATTTACCATAAGATATGGCGTAAATATCTTTATTGGTGCGAATCCAAGGGCTACTCATGGAGTAGGGTTAGGATTCCCAGGATTTTATCCTTTCTCCAAGAAGGATTGGAGAAAGCGACAGATTTCTGCTTTGTCTATTTTGCTACACAAGCGTCTGGCAGATGTTCCAGATGTTCAATCTTTTTGTCAGGCCCTGACTAGAATCCGGCCTGTGTTTAGACCAATTGCTCCTCCTTGGAGTTTGAATTTAGTTCTTAAGGTTCTTCAAGGGGTTCCTCTTGAACCTATGCATTCCATAGATATTAAGTTGTTATCTTGGAAAGTTTTATTTTTGGTTGCTATTTCTTCTGCTCGCAGAGTTTCTAAGCTTTCGGCATTACAATGTGATTCTCCTTATCTTATTTTCCATTCTGATAAAAAAAATATTAATCAGGAAATTGTTGTTCCTTCCTTGTGCCTAACCCTTCTTCAAAGAAGGAGCGTCTGTTACACAATTTGGACGTAGTTCGTGCCTTGAAGTTCTACTTGCAGGCGACTAAGGATTTTCGTTAAACATCTTCATTATTTGTTGTTTTTGCTGGGAAACGTAGGGGGTCAGTATCATCCGTGTTGCTTATGAGACTGCTGGGCAGCAGCCTCCAGAACGAATTACGGCCCATTCTACTAGAGATGTGGCTTCCTCATGGGCATTTAAGAATGATGCTTCTGTTGAACAGATTTGCAAGGCTGCAACTTGGTCGTCTCGTCACACTTTTTCCAAATTTTACAAATTTAATACTTTTGCCTCGTCTGGGGCTGCTTTTGGGAGAAAGGTTCTTCAAGCACTGGTGCCTTAAGTTTAGGTTCCTGTCTTGTCCCTCCCTTTCATCCGTGTCCTATAGCTTTGGTATTGTATCCCATAAGTATGGATGAAATCCGTGGACTCGTCATATCTTGTAAAAGAAAAGGACATTTATGCTTACCTGATAAATTTATTTATTTTACGATATGACGAGTCCGCGGCCCACTCTGTCATTTTTCTAAGACAGGTTTTTATGTTTGTTAAACTTCAGTCACCTCTGCTCCTTGGCTTTTCCTTTCTCTTCCCAACTTCGGTCGAATGACTGGGTTGGGGGGGAAGGGAGGAGCTATTTATGCAGCTCTGCTGTGGAGCTCTTTGCCTCCTCCTGCTGACCAGGAGGCGATATCCCATAAGTAAGGATGAAATCCGTGGACTCGTCATATCGTAAAATAAATAAATTTATCAAGTAAGCATAAATTTCCTTTTCAAGGGCTTAGGAATTGGCATATGAGTCTACCTAGCTTTAGCTTTCAACTAAGAATATCAAGAGAACAAAGCAAATACATTATAAAAGTAAATTGGAAAGTTGTCTAAAATTACATACCCTGTCGAAATCATGACTAGACTGTCCCTTTAAGTCTGGGTAGACTATGTGACAACACGTATTTTGAGGTCCCCCATCTTCTCTGACTTGATGAGGAGAGAGAATCTTAAAACGCATTGTCTTTTGTCACATAGTCTGGCCAGACTTAAGATAGTGGACTAGCTTAATTTTTAGATCTTCAATTTTATGAATGTATACTTGTGTTTTGTTTTTCTTCTATAAGATACGACGAGTCCACGGATTCATGCTTTACTTGTGGGATATTATCCTCCTGCTAACAGGAAGTGGCAAAGAGCACCACAGCAGAGCTGTCTATATAGCTCCTCCCTTGACTCCACCCCCCAGTCATTCTCTTTGCCTACTCTAAGTAATAGGAAGGGTAAAGTGAAAGAGGTGATAAAATGTTAGTTTTTATTTTCTTCAAGCAAAACTTTTTTATTTTAAATGGTACCGGTGAGTGCTATTTTTTCCCAGGCAGCAGATGGATGAAGATTTCTGCCTGGAGACTGATGATCTTAGCAGTTGTTACTAAGATCCAGAGTAGTTCCCACAGAATGGCTGAGGAGTACTTAAGAAACTTCAGTGTGAGGAACGTTTTTCATGCTACAGGCATTGAGGTATGTTCAGTCATTTTCTTTTCTGGAGAGACTGTGTTATTTCAGAATTGGCTGACAGTATCCCCATGAGGGAAAGGGTAAGCAGTAATCCTTATGTATAGAGAGGGGTATTACTGAACCTGTATGTTGGGCTGTAAAAAATGGTTGACACTGATGACATGTTTGTGGGCAAACGATTCTATGTTGGGAGGTTAAATGATGTTTTTTGTGGCAAACGTTTTTAATTTAATTTGGCAATGGGTACACATGGCTTCATTTAGATGGGTATATGAACCCACATGGCTAGGCTTTTTTAGACCGCTCTGGTGCGGTTATTGTTTAAGGCTGTGAGACATCGAGTTAGATGGGCGGGGCCTATTTTCGCGCCTCAGTTGCGCAGTTGTATTCCCTATGCAAGCAGCAAACTTCAGCTCCGGTGGGCCTTTCAGGACAGTTTTGGCCTAATCGAAGGGTTAATCCGATTTTTGCAGACCCCTGAGGGCATTTAGGCGCCACAGCCCTGCTGAGGTGCATGGGGTGTTTTTGTTTAACTATAACGTTTTTTTGTATAACGTTTTGTGTTTTTAAGGGTTAAGTATTCCTTTTCTTGTGGGGCAATCATAGCTGACAAGTTGAGATACATTTATCATAAAATTGAGATAATTTTATCGTTTTAAGGCAGTTTTGGAAAAATTGTATGTTTTAAGGCGCAGTACCGTTTTTTTCAGATTGTTATTTTTTCACAAAATAGTGTTTTCAAGCCTGTTTGTGGTCATTACTAGCCTGTTTTAACATGTCTGACATTGAGGAAAGCCAATGTTCCATGTGTTTAGAAGCCATTGTGGAACCCCCACTTCAAATGTGTCCCTCATGTACTGAAAGGGGGCCTTACATTGCAAAGAACATATTTTAGCTGATAAAAGTATGTCTCAGGATGATTCTCAGTCAGAAGAGAATCAGGTTATGCCATCCACTTCTCCCCAAGTGTCACAACCTTTAACGCCCGCCCAAGCGACGCCAAGTACTTCTAGTGCGTCTAATTCTTTCACCCTGCCAGATATGGCTGCAGTTATGTCTACTACCCTTACAGAGGTATTATCTAAACTGCCAGGTTTACAGGGTAAGCGCAGTAGGTCCGGTATTAGAGTAAATGCTGAGCCCTCTGATGCTTTATTGGCCATCTCTGCTGTACCCTCACAGTGTTCTGATTTGGGGGTGGGGGTATTGCTGTCTGAGGGAGAGCTTTCTGATTCAGGAAAGATGTTCCTTCAAACAGACTCAGATGTGACGGCCTTTAAATTTAAGCTTGAACACCTCTGCATGTTACTCAGGGAGGTCTTAGCGACGCTGGATGATTGTGACCCTATTGTCATCCCGCCAGAGAAACTGTGTAAAATGGATAAATATCTAGAGGTCCCTACTTACACTAATGTTTTTCCAGTCCCTAGAAGAATTTCGGACATTGTTACTAAGGAATGGGATAGACCAGGCATTCCGTTCTCTCCCCCTCCTACTTTTAAGAAAATGTTTCCCATATCTGACACCATTCGGGATTCGTGGCAGACGGTCCCTGAGGTGGAGGGAGCTATTTCTACCCTGGCTAGGCGTACAACTATACCTATTGAGGACAGTTGTGCTTTCAAAGATTCTATGGATAAAAAATTAGGACTTCTACAGAAGTTGTTTATTAATCAGGGTTTTCTTCTGCAACCTATAGCGTGCATTGTTCCAGTAACTACTGCAGCAGCTTTTTGGTTTGAGGCTCTAGAGGAGTCTCTTAAGGTTGAGACCGCATTAGATGATATTTTGGATAGAATTAAGGCTCTCAAGCTAGCTAATTTTTTTATTACAGATGCCGCTTTCCAAATGGCTAAATTAGCGGCTAAGAATGCAGGCTTTGCCATTTTAGCGCGTAGAGCATTATGGCTTAAGTCATGGTCTGCTGATGTGTCATCTAAATCCAAGCTTTTAGCTATTCCCTTTAAGGGTAAGACCCTATTCAGGCCTGAACTAAAGCAGATCATTTCTGATATTACTGGAGGTAAAGGTCATGCCCTTCCTCAGGACAAGACGGTTAAAATGAGGACCAGACAGAATAATTTTCGTTCCTTTCGAAACTTTAAAGGCGGTCCCGCTACCTCCTCATCCACCTCCAAACAGGAGGGGAATTTTGCTCAATCCAAGTCAGTCTGGAGGCCTAATCAGACCTGGAATAAAGGTAAACAGGCCAAGAAGCCCGCTGCTGCTACCAAGACTGCATGATGGGGAAGCCCCCGATCCGGGACCGGATCTAGTAGGGGGCAGACTTTCTCTCTTTGCTCAGGCTTGGGCAAGAGACGTTCAGGATTCCTGGGCATTAGAAATTGTGACTCAGGGATATCGTCTAGAGTTCAAAGATTCTCTCCCAAGGGGGAGATTTCATCTTTCACATTTGTCTGTAAACCAGATAAAAAGAGAGGCTTTCTTACGCTGTGTAGAAGACCTATATACCATGGGTGTAATCTGCCCAGTTCCAAAATTAGATCAAGGGCAGGGGTTTTACTCCAATCTGTTCGTTTTTCCCAAAAAAGAGGGAACCTTCAGACCGATTTTAGATCTCAAAACTCTAAACAAATTTCTCAGAGTCCCATCGTTCAAGATGGAGACCATACGAACAATTTTACCAATGATCCAGGAGGGTCAATATATGACCACCGTGGATTTGAAGGATGCGTATCTT
Source organism: Bombina bombina (assembly GCF_027579735.1). Lineage (NCBI taxonomy): Eukaryota > Metazoa > Chordata > Amphibia > Anura > Bombinatoridae > Bombina > Bombina bombina. Next base: position 126,867,174 of record NC_069507.1, on the reverse strand, counting down.
CACATTCCTATCCACAGAGATCATCACCAGTTCCTCAGGTTCGCGTTCCTGGACAAACATTACCAGTTTGTGGCCCTTCCTATCGGGTTGACCACAGCTCCCAGAATTTTCACAAAGGTGCTGGGTCCCTTCTGGCTGTTCTAAGGCCGCGGGGCATAGCAGTGGCACCCTATCTGGCCGATATTTTTATTCAGGCGTCAACATACAATCTAGCCAAATCTCACACGGACATCGTGTTGGCTTTTCTAAGAACTCATGGGTGGAAGGTGAACAAAAAAAAGAGTTCACTTGTTCCTCTGACAAAAGTTCCATTCCTAGGAACTCTGATAGACTCGGTAGACATGAAGATTTTTCTGACGGAGGTCAGAAAATCAAATATCTTAACCACTTGCCGAGCACTTCATTCCATTCCTCGGTTATCAGTGGCTCAGTGTATGGAGGTAATCGGACTAATGGTAGCGGCAATGGACATAGTTCCGTTTGCTCGCTTACATCTCAGACCACTGCAGCTGTGCATGCTCAGACAGTGGAATGGGGATTATGCGGATTTATCTCTGCGGATAACTCTGGATCTAGAGACCAGAGACTCTCTTCATTGGTGGTTGTCACAGGATCATCTGTCCCAGGGAATGTGCTTCCGCAGGCCAGCATGTGTCATAGTGACGACGGACGCCAGCCTCTTGGACTGGGGTGCAGTCTGGAATTCCCTGAAGGCTCAAGGTGTGTGGACTCAGTATTATCTCAATATTCTGGAACTGAGAGCGATATTCAACGCGCTTCAAGCGTGGCCTCAGCTGGCTTCGGCCGGATTCATAAGATTCCAGTCGGACAATATCACGACTGTAGCATATATCAATCATCAAGGGGGAACAAAGAGTTCTCTAGCGATGATGGAGGTTTCCAAAATAATTTATATGGGCAGAGACTCACTCTTGCCATCTATTTGCAATATATATCTCAGGAGTGGAGAACTGGGAAGCGGATTTTCTAAGTCGTCAGACTTTTCATCCGGGGGAGTGGGAACTCCATCCGGAGGTGTTTGCAAAATTGATTCATCAATGGGGCACACCGGAATTGGATCTGATGGCATCTCGTCAGAATGCCAAACTTCCTTGTTACGGGTCAAGATCAAGGGATCCTCAAGCAGTACTGATAGATGCTCTAGCAGTACCATGGTCGTTCAACCTGGCTTATGTGTTTCCTCCTTTTCCTCTCCTACCTCGTCTGATTGCAAGAATCAAACAGGAGAGAGCTTCGGTAATATTGATAGCGCCTGCGTGGCCACGCAGGACTTGGTATGCAGACCTGGTGGAAATGTCATCTCTGCCACCAAGGAAACTGCCATTGAGACGGGACCTTCTCATTCAGGGTCCGTTCCAACATCCATTTCTAGTTTCTCTGCAGCTGACTGCCTGGAGATTGAACGCTTGATTCTATCTAAGCGGGGTTTCTCTGAGTCGGTCATTGATACTTTGATTCAGGCTCGGAAGCCTGTCACTAGGAAAATTTATCATAAGATATGGCGTAAATATCTTTATTGGTGCAAATCCAAAGGCTACTCATGGAGTAAGATCAGGATTCCTAGGATTTTGTCCTTTCTCCAAGAAGGATTGGAGAAGGGGTTATCAGTTAGTTCCTTAAAGGGACAGATTTCTGCTTTGTCAATCTTACTACTCAAGCGTCTGGCAGATGTCCCAGACGTTCAGTTGTTTTGTCAGGCTTTGGTTAGAATTAAGCCTGTGTTTAAACCTGTTGCTCCGCAATGGAGTTTGAATTTAGTTCTTAATGTTCTTCAAGGGGTTCCGTTTGAACCCATGCATTCCATAGATATTAAACTTCTATCTTGGAAAGTTCTGTTTTTAGTTGCTATCTCTTCTGCTCGAAGAGTTTCTGAGCTATCTGCGTTACAATGCTATTCACCTTATCTTATATTCCATTCTGATAAGGTGGTTTTGCGTACCAAACCTGGATTCCTTCCTAAGGTTGTTTCCAATAAGAATATTAATCAGGAAATTGTTGTTCCTTCTCTGTGTCCTAATCCTTCTTCTAAGAAGGAGCGTCTGTTACATAACTTGGACGTGGTTCGTGCCTTGAAGTTTTACTTGCAAGCGACCAAGGATTTCCGTCAAACATCTTCTCTGTTTGTTGTCTATTCTGGAAAGTGTAGAGGTCAAAAAGCTACGGCTACCTCTCTTTCTTTTTGGCTGAAAAGCATAATCCTTTTGGCATATGAGACTGCTGGACAGCAGCCTCATGAAAGAATTACAGCTCATTCTACTAGAACGGTGGCTTCCACATGGGCTTTTAAAAACGATGCTTCTGTTGAACAGTAAGGCTGCGACTTGGTCTTCCCTTGATACTTTTTCCAAATTTTCCAAATTTGATACTTTTGCTTCTTCTGAGGCTATTCTTGGGAGAAAAGTTCTTCAAGCAGTGGTGCCTTCTGTTTAGGTATCTGTCTTGTCCCTCCCGTTCATCCGTGTCCTGTAGCTTTGGTATTGTATCCCACAAGTAAAGGATGAATCCGTGGACTCGTCGTATCTTATAGAAGAAAAGGAAATTTATGCTTACCTGATAAATTGATTTCTTCTAAGATACGATGAGTCCACGGCCCACCCTGTCAATTTAAGACAGATTATATTTTTTGTTTAAAACTTCTGTTACCTCTGCACCTTTTGTAGTTTCTCCTTTTTCTTCCTATACCTTCGGTCGAATGACTGGGGGGTGGAGTCAAGGGAGGAGCTATATAGACAGCTCTGCTGTGGTGCTCTTTGCCACTTCCTGTTAGCAGGAGGATAATATCCCACAAGTAAAGGATGAATCCGTGGACTCGTCGTATCTTATAGAAGAAAAGGAAATTTATGCTTACCTGATAAATTGATTTCTTCTAAGATACGATGAGTCCACGGCCCACCCTGTCAATTTAAGACAGATTATATTTTTTGTTTAAAACTTCTGTTACCTCTGCACCTTTTGTAGTTTCTCCTTTTTCTTCCTATACCTTCGGTCGAATGACTGGGGGGTGGAGTCAAGGGAGGAGCTATATAGACAGCTCTGCTGTGGTGCTCTTTGCCACTTCCTGTTAGCAGGAGGATAATATCCCACAAGTAAAGGATGAATCTGTGGACTCGTCGTATCTTAGAAGAAATCAATTTATCAGGTAAGCATACATTTCCTTTTTGTCTTGTTTTTTTTACATTGTAACGTTGTTGTTATATACTTTGGGCTAGATTACAAGTGGAGCTCTAAATTATTGCGCTTCCGCAAATGGGCAAATTTGCCCTTTTGTGGGAAAGAGAAAATTAATCAGCCATTACAAGCAGCTGGTTATTGTTACAGCAAGCTCGCGGTAGAAATTAGCATTTCTAAAATCAACCAGAGATCAGGTCTCTGGTTAAATTTATAAATCTGCTCCAAATTCACCTAAAATAATGTTTAGTGTAGTTTAATAAAACAATAAAGATGGCAGCATCTTTCAAGACCCTGTATAACAACTGGAGCCCCAACAGCATATTTACAAATAGCATATCATTATATCAGGGCTGGGCGGGCGGAGATGGCAGCTGTCTTTAGTGCTCACAGGCTCGCTGACACTGCAAAACAGCACTATAAACTTTACCAATGTCCTGCATCGCTACCAGAGGATTTGATGTGATACCAGCTCTGTTCTAGGGCTATTAGCAGTCTCCGGTGGAGCAGTATTCACATTTCTTTTTTCTAGCCTTCTCTCTTCAAAATGGTGACCACTCCGTGTAGATAACTTGCTGTCCTGGGGGTATTGGTGTGAATCTGCATCTGGAGGCAGCATGGGACGTTATTGGCAGTCATCAACCTGCAGCTTCACCATCTTGCTGGATCAAACTGGCTGCTGTTTAACAGCAATATATGGAGACCTGACTTGACCTTCTGTAAGGGATTAGCTTTTCATTCTCTTTCCATTATATGGACAGTGCTGGGCTACAGCTATTGCAAAGGGGCAGCTATCAAATAGTATACTGCCTCCATGGGCTTACATATTTTTTTAGAAAGGCAAATTAAAATTATCAGCACTATGCAGCAAGATAACAAATGTACAATCTTTTCACATGCTGATTGGATTTATTATTATTAACAGGTATTTGTGGAACTCATTACCAAAGGAGGTAGTGAATGCCAATAACCTAGACACATTTAAAAATAGTCTGGATACATTTCTGTATATAAACAAAATTCATGGATATGATTGCTAGTATTTAATGGGTCACCTTTTAGTGGGGTTATTTAAGCTTAAAGGGGACAGTACACTGTAAAATTGTTTTTCCATTAATGTATTTTAAATGACTTGTTACCACCTGCAGAGTATAAAACATGTGAGAAATTGCATTTTCTGGTTTATTTGTGTATAGGAAGTAGCTGGTTTTGTGCTTTGAAACCACAGCCTATTACAATGGGTTGAACTTAAGGTGATATCAGATCTCATTATGTTATAACTTTGTGTACACAGACTTGCTTCCTTATCTTATAATTGTCTGGAACACCATAGCTCAATACAAAGAGAGAACAATGGAAAATGATCATTTTATTACTTTAACTATCCTGCATCCCACTGAGAGTGTAACTTCTTCTGCTGGCTTTGTTTCCTTAGGCTTGTCAATAGCATATACTCCAGTATCAAAACTTTCAGTATAAGTTGGGAAACCACAAGCTAAATCAGCTATTTCAAATGCTGAAATAGGAGTAAAGGAGCTACTTGCAACCAATTTAATACACTCTAGCAGGTAAAAGGATCATTGGGAATAATTTAAAGGGGAGAAAGTTTTTGGATGAACTGTCCCTTTTAACTGGAGCTTTTTGTAAGTATTTTAGATTTGTATAGGTTGAACCTGATGGACTTCGGTCTTTTTTCAACCTTATCTACTATGTTACTATGTATTTGTAGAGCGCCAACAGATTCCACAGCGCTATAAACATAATTTGTATACAGGATAACATTTATAGGGATCAAATTGGTAGAGGGCCCTGCCGAGAGTTGCACTGCTGTAGTCGACTCTAATGAAGACGATCTGCAAACAGCTGGGCTCATAGGCTTCTAAGGGGTTCAAGGGGAAAGCAATGGAGTTAGGAAAGGTTAGTGTTGGTTGTATGCATCCCTGAATAGTAGAGTGTTTAGGGAGCGCTTGAAGCTGTTAAAACTAGGGGAGATTCTTGTGGAGCGAGGCAGGGATTTCCACAAGATGAGGGCCTGTCTTGAGAAGTCCTGTAAACGGGAATGTGAGGAAGTAACAAGAGAAGAGGAGAGTAGGAGATCGTGAGCAGAGAGAAGGGGACGGGAGGGAGAGTATCTGGAGACAAGGTCTAAAATGTAGGGGGGAGCAGTGCAGTTGAGGGTTTTGTATGTCAGAGTGAGGAGTTTGTGTTTAATCCTGTAGGCAAGAGGAAGCCAGTGAAGGGATTGGCAGAGAGGTGCAGCAAATGAATGGCGACGTGTAAGGAAGATGAGCCTGGCAGAGGCATTCATTATGGATTGTAAAGGAGCTAGGCGGCAGCTAGGTAGACCAGAGAGGACGGAATTGCAGTAGTTGAGACGGGAAAGGATGAGAGAGTGGATTAAAATCTTAGCGGCAGGCTTTAGCCAAGGACTGAATGTGAGGAGTGAAGGAAAGATAATGAGTCAAGTGTGAGCCCAAGACTTTGGGCATGCGGGGTAGAGGTAATGATGGAATTATCAACAGTTATAGAAAATTGGGGGGTGGAGATTTTGGAAGAAGGGGGAAAAATTAGTTCAGTTTTGGAGAGATTTAGCTTAAAGTAGTGAGAGGACATCCAAGATGAGATATGAGAAAAACAGTTAGTGACACGGGTTAGTAAGGAAGGAAGTAGGTCTGGTGCAGAGAGGTAGATTTGGGTGTCATCGGCATACAAATGATATTGAAACCCGTGGGACTTTATTAAGGAACCTAATGATGACGTAGATTGAAAAGGGAAGGGGACCGAGGACAGATCCTTGAGGTACCCCAACGGAATTTCTGTAATGCTGCCTTTCTTATTTTTTTCTGCAAAACGGGTGAAACTATATGTATACTCTTTGTTGGAACTGCATATATGTAATCTCTGTTTGCCTTGTAGTGCTGTTGTAATGAGACTTTATAAATCCAATTCTCTCTCAGTTGGCCTCTTGCTGGCTTCTAAAAGATTCTCTAAACCAGATAAAGTCAATAAACCCTTTAGTGCCTACACTTTCAAAATTGACTCATACTTCAAAGAGCTAATTGCCATATTGTGGGATCCACTGCCTGATGCTGATCATTTTACAGCCAGAGTAAACCATGATAAATATTTACTTATAGGAGCCCTTGAGACAATCTCTACATTTGAAGATATAGTTCTCACTTGTGGAAATAAGGCAGGCTCTCTGCTTGCAAGGGCCTTAAAGGGACATGAAACTCAATTTATTTATTTCATGAACCTTCCAGTTGACTTTATTCTCATCTAATTTGCTTTGTACTCTTGGTCTCCTTTGTTAAAAAGCATACCTATGTATGCTCAAGAGCAGCAGTGCGCAACTGGGGGAGCTAGCTGCTGATTGGTGGCTGCACATATATGGCTCCTGTTATTAGTTTACCAGATGTGGTAAGAGAATGAAGCAAATTAGATTATAGAAGTACATTGTAAAGTTGATAAAAATGATATGCTCTATCATGAATTAAAAAATAAAAATAACGCCCTCATGCCTACTAACTCATTGATAATACCACTAAAATACCTGATCCACAAAGACTATATAACTCTGATTAACCCCTTAAGGACCAGCGACATACCCTGTATGTCACTGGCCTTTTTTTGGGACTTGATTGTTTTATAGCGCGGTCTTGCCACCAGCGTTGAGACTGCTCTATTCCACAAAGTCTGCTGGAGGGAGTACATTAATAGCGTGTTCTTGCTAGACTTGTGCTATTATGTCCTGAAAAAACCCTTAACGACCAGTGACATACAGGGTACATTGTGGTCATTAAGGGGTTAACAAATGGGAAAATAAGGGTCTCTAAAGAGTACCAGACATTCTTACTAATAAAAGCTCTATAACCTTTAATCAGTTGCAGCAGAAACTAGACCCTATTCTTCTACACTGGTTTCTATATCTACAAATAATGTAATAACAGCCCTTCCTAAATATATTACAAACACAACGTTCCTCCCACTGAACACCTTAGAACGCATATGTAACTCCCCTAATAGACCGAAACACTCAATATCTCAAATATACATTAATATCCAATTCACAAAATCTAAAAACAAGCCATCTGTGCTGCTTAATTGAGAAACTGATTTAGGGGGAGAAAAAGATGGTGACAAATTGGATAAAATACTCTTCAACTCATGCAAAGGCTTACTCAGTGCACACCTGAGAGAAAACTGCATCAAAACATATTTTCGATGGTACCTAACACCCCTGAAAACAGCACACCTAATTAAAGGTTGAACTAGAACATGCTATAGAGCAGTGTTTCCCAACCGCGGTCCTCCAACAGGCCTGATTTTCGTTATAGGTGAACCAGTGCACAGGTGAAGTAATTAGCTGATCAGTAAACAACCTGCTCTCATCCATCAGCTGATTATTTCACCTGTGCTCTAGTTCAGCAATAATGAAAAACAGGACTGTTGGGGGTACTTGAGGACGGGGGTTGGGAAACACTGCTATAGAGGATGCAGCGAAGTAGGGACCTACCTCCATATGTGGTGGGAGTGCTCCAAAATTCAAACAATATGGTTAGATCTCTCCAAATTATTAAACAATGTACTAGGTGAATACATTTCCCTTACTATATCGCAAGCTAACAGTTACCCAAATGAATATTGCTAAGTACTGGAAATCAGGAGCTCCTACGTGGGCAGAAATATTAAATAAAATTAAATACACATATTCAATGTATGAGTCTGTAGCACATATTCAAAACATGACAGACTCTTTCTACAGGGTGGGGTCTTACTCGATACTACATAGCGAAAATTTATAAAACCACCATATAGGCTCCAGAAAACTTAATAGCCTCACATAGGAAAAATGAGAGTATACCCCAACCTTGTGAGAAGTGTTCCTTATAGGAGACCCTTACTGAAACATTAATAGCCCCCAGACAGTAAATAAGTGTAATAATATACACTAAAATAAGAATTGTAATACATTATGACATATTGTTTGTTTAACTTGTTGTAATTTTAATTAATTATTTCATCTTTTTACATCTTTCATGAGTAATGATACTTCTACATTCTCCTATGACAAAGACCTCTGTTGGAAACAATAAAGAATACTATATGAATAAACATTCTGGGAAAGATCCTGGAAACAATGTAAGAGGGATCATTAATCAGACGTTGCTCACTATCAGTCGAGAATACAACAAGACAATGAAAACTTTTAGAACTCCAACCAATCTAACAGAGGTCAATCACTTAGAGGCTTGTATAAGAAAGGAAGAGAATTTGTATTTATTTTCTTCATAAATGGAAAGAGTCAACAGCTGCATTCATTACTTTTGGGAAATAAGAACCTGGCCACCAGGAGGAGGCAAAGACACCCCAGCTAAAGGCTTAAATACTCCTCCCACTTCCCTCATCCCCCAATTATTCTTTGCCTTTCGTCCCAGGAGGTTGGCAGAGAAGTGTCAAAAGTTGTTTTCTCACTTATGGAGGGTAGTACTCTTCAAAATGGGATGGGAGTTTAAAGTAATCCGGTCAGTCTCTCAGTGAGAGCTTGGATGAAAGTTAGAGTCCAGAGATGGAGGAAGTGTATTTCTGGGAAACCATCCCGACTCATGTTAACAGCTCCTCAAGCAATCAGCGTTGTCGAACCTTGCTTTGCTGCCTGCTTCTTTCTCTCAAGTCCATGGCGGAGGCGAGGCTACTATCTGTCACACTTGAAGGGCCGTGTTCCTGTTCCACAGCGTAGATTCCGGTAAGATCGTTTCTTTTTACTTCTTCATGAATCTACTGTAACTCATTTGTTCCTGCGAACTCGCATGAAAAATACAGGGTCTCAGTGGGACTCCTTTAGTATCTTGGAATCAAGGGTTAATATCTCCTGAGGGGGATTATTGAACAGGGTTTTTTTTAATCATGTTTGTTATGTGATTCAACCTGCTTATGTCTAGTGTTAACTGGGCTTGTGGCTTAGAACATAACGGCCTTTCGGAGTGACACGACCTTACGGTTGTTGGACTGTACGGTCACCTTGTGATAGAGCGTGTTTACGTTCTGGTATCCCATTTCCGCATTCCTGACTGTGTGGCGACGGAAAATTCTAGTCCGCGGGTGTCTGGTACATAGGAGCTGGTGAGTGCCCCAGCCATTGTGGGTGTCAGGTGCCGTTTAACTTGTTTTATATATAGTCCATTTTAGGGTATCTTTGATCTAGTTATGGAGGATACTGATGTTGAGTTTTGTCAACTTTCTGATTCAGATTCTTCGTCCTGTGAAGAATGTGAATTGGCCCCATTGACTCAGGTTAGTTAGTTATGTTCTTTAGGCCGTTCTAGAGCGTCTTGTTCCTCGGGTTCGGAGATTCAAGAGACTGCTGAGCCATCCGCCTCAGGGGGCCCTGTCCTCCGGGAGGCAAGTTCCCTACCGCTCCCTACTACTACACATGCGGGTAACCCAGGTTATGTTTTTTCCTCCTCGGAGGGTGGATTGTTCCCCCCGGAGGTTCTGGCACGTTTTCGCTTTTACATACTTTTGGCGCTTGCGTGTCTACAAGGTCCAGATGTTTATTTGCGATTGTGTTCGTGCCCACGGGTGCCCCAGGTCTCTCAACCACAGGAGGGCATGTGCAGTTCCCTGTGGATGTAACTGTTCCTGAATGTTGTGCCTTTCGTTACAAGCTGGCTCGCCTTCGTGTTCTACACAGACACATTTTTGAGGTGTTTGGAGACCCTACCCTTCTCGTTTACGGGACTCACCAGTCTCCTCCTTGGAATGGCTCACCTCGTTAGACATAGGGGGATGAAGTAATCTCCTTTAAGTCTTGTTATCGAGATCCTTCCCAGTTTTGTTGGAAGAACAGGGTTTCTGTTAGGCTGGTCCTGCGGATCATTCTGTTCTTCTTGGGCGTTAACCCTCGGGTTGCCTGTCATTTTATTTTATCCGTTTAGGATGAATTTTATTTTTCATACTATGTTTCCTGCGGGAACTTTTCTGGGATCGATGCTTGCTGTTTTCTTTCCTCGAAAGTTGTTCGGGACATGTTAGACCAATGTTTGTCTGTTTTCTTTCCTCCCTCTCTGAGGGCAGATTTAGCCAGCATGGCAGTTATGACCCTGGTTGCAGGCTGGTCCTGCTTGGGTTCAGATCTTCTGTCTTGCGGCTTATTCAGACACGTGGCGCCTTATATACCTTGCTGGTCAGGTTGGGGTGCCGAGTGCTCTTCACATTTATTATGTTTCTTGTTATTTGTTTTACCAGTTTCAGCTAAGCATTCTCAAGAGGACTTACGGGTCCGTGCGGCTCTCGGGATTGTTTCTGTCATATATAGCCGTTTCTCTGGTGACTGGGTCAGTGAATTTTGCTGCTTCACTCTCTGTTGTTTCCGATACCCTTGGAACCTAGAGTATTACTTCCCACGTGGTGAAAAATTAGAGGTTTTAGCGCCTCTTTTCCGCCAGTTGGGGCGGTGTTGCTTTAGGAAATTGTCCTTTTTGGACTCGTTTTTTTTAGTGGTTCTCTTCTTCATTGAGACCTCTTGGATTGTCTGTTTCTCCTTGTGGATGAGTCGTCTTCATCCACAAGGAGATTCCCTTCTGGAGTTGGTTGTTCCTTTTTTGGGACTTTAGACAGTGAGGTCTTTCTGGGCTCTGGTTAGGGGTCCTTCCCCGGTGTTGGGAATGCTCTGCATCTCCTTCTTTGGATAGAAAAGGTCCTAGTGGGTTTCCACTCATATGGTTCAGGTATTGCCACCCCGGTGGCATCCAAACCCATGTTTTACTGTCCTCTGACTTCGAATCTGAGGTGATGTGGAGGGTTGATGTTGCTCTGTTCGGGTGACTTGTCCTCTCTGTTCCCCTTGTGTCTGGAGCTCAGGGCTAGCTGGACAGCTAGCTCATCATTCTAATGCTCTGTGGTTGCTCTTTACTGTAGCAAACAGAGGGTTGCTAGTTCAATCCCCGGCGAGGTCTACTCAGCCTTTCCTCCTTTCGAGGTTGATAAAATGAGTAGCGCCTTGTGTCCCTTAGGGGGATTAGCTGCTCTTTTTAAGCACAATCATGTTAATGATGCTTGGACACCTGTTAGCTCTAGTGTCCTTTTATGGCTCTGGCTCTTTGGAGTGTTGGGCTCCTGCAAGTGGTGGTCTTTTCCCTTTGGGTCGGGACTTGCAAGGGCTTCTTGCTCTTGTTATCCGGTTTATTCTGGATTTTTCCCTGGGAAGTCTGTTTTTTTTTTTTATATCAGGCTGGGAATTTATGTGCCTGAAAGATTGTTTAATCCAAACATTTGTGGGGCCCGGGCTTCTTGTCCTCATCTTCCGGTTGTTGAAGGTTTTACTCTGCGTTTTCTCTCTCGGGATCCCGCCATGGGATGTTACCGGGCCTTATGATCCTAGGACTGGCCTGGGGGTTCCAGTTTTCGGGGTACTTGGGCTTCGCCCTTGTCCTGGCTGTTCTGTTTTACAACTTGGCCAGATTTATTGAGAACCGGGGCTCCTTGGGCCTTGTCTTGTGCCGGACGATATGGTTCCCCTGGGACAGCCAACTAACGTGACCTGATGGTGGGTTTTCCTGCCTAGCAAACAGAAGGTTTGCGGTTGCTCAGCTGTCACTTTTGCGCCTGTTATGTGTGCTAGCACAATGGTGTTTTAAGGGGTTCTTCCGTGTTCGTCAGTGACGTGGCCTTGTGTCCTCTTGGTTCTTCCTACGACTCCCTGTCTTATGGGCAGGTGTTTATCGACACTCTCCTCTTCATGGGACTCTTTGTCCTCCTTACAGGGGTGTGGTTCCCTTTTTGGGGGCCTCTCCTGTGTTCGGGAGGTTGGAACAGATGTTTATCTGATTCAGGGATTGGTCTGCTCTTTGAGTTGTTCCTTTCCATCTCGGGAGCTGCTGGCTCTGCATTGAGACTTAGTCGGGTGGCCTTGCTAGATCTCCTTGGGTCTAACACCTGCTTTTTTTTTTCTTTAGATTGTGGTGGCTGTGTCCAATCTTCTGCCCTTTTGGGGGCCGGTCTTGGGGTTCCTTTTGGTCCCCTTCAGATCTGCCGTTGCTTGGGCTGGTCCGGCTAGGTGTAGGATCTGAGATCTGTTGTTCATCTTCAGGTCTTGGGGGTGACAGTGGACCTTCCTTTTTTTTTTTTTTTTAGAGGTTCTGTGCCTCTCCCCTTTTTAAGATCTGTGAGTAGGCTTGGCAGCCTAGATTGCCTGGAGAGTGTCCTCTTCTTGGAGGTTGGGCAATCTCTGTCTTGGGCCGCTTCTTCCTTACGGATAGTGTTTTATCCATGTCTTCCTACGAATGGCAGAGTGTTACTGGTCTCAGATGTTTTCTTTCTGAGTTTGCTGCTTTATATTTTCTGTTTGCTCAGTCTCTGACGTTTTGAGGACTTACTCTTCAGCTGTCTTTTTTGGTGCTGTTGCACGATGTTTGTGAGATGTTTCTTCTCCTGCTGATGCCCGGTTGCTCCTTGTGGGTTGGGTGTCGTCTCTCCTTGTTCTCGGAATCCATTCGGTTCTCTGTGGACTTGTCCTTCCTTTTGAGTTTTTTTTTTTCTTTATGGATTTTGTTGTACCTTTTGGGTATCCCTTGGTTTACCCTTGTTCTCTTCTTTTTAGGGGATTTTGGTACTGTACTAGTATGGGGACCGACTGCTGGGCGACGGTTCCCCTTGAGGAGTGTTGGCTCGGTGAGTCTACTTGTGGTCTGTAGTTAGGCCTTCGGACTATCTGCGGGTCAGTGCCCTTGGGGTCTTTTCCTTCTTGTTCTTTTGCCCGGGTCCGACGAAGCGGGGTTTGGTTGGGTTGTGTTTTTTTCAGGCCTGGTGCCCTCAGAATGGTCCGCCTATTGTACCCTCCTGTCTTTGCAATCAGTGTCCTCTATAGCTTGAGTATTGTTTTCCCAAAAGTAATGAATGCAGCTGTGGACTCTTTCCATTTATGAAGAAAAACTTAAATTATGCTTACCTGATAATTTTATTTTTTTCAGTAGATATGTACTTCCCTATGATAAGCTGTGAAATCACCAGACTCAAATCCATGATATTACAGAAGTGTGATGTATATACTTCAGGCACTATACCTTGCAATACTAAAGACCAGAGAGATATGCTGGATGCTTAATTTTTTGTCCAAGAGATATTGGATGTACTTGAACCTTTCTTCCCTCAAGAGCCCAGGCCCAGAAGGCTTTGTTATTATTTACTATAAAATGTTTGCAGAGATATTGGCACCTAAACTCCTGGACCCTTTTAATGATAATTATAACTATAACTATAGTTTCTTTCCTTCCATCATGTTTGAAGAGAGAATAGTAGTTCTACCCAGGCAGGATAAATCACCAACATCACCTGCTAACTTTCGTCCCCTATCCTTTATAAATTCTGACATTTAAAATTTATGCTAAACTAATTATCAATAGGTCCAGTAGAATTCTCTGCAGCATAATCCACTTGGATCAAGTGGGCTTTGTTCCTGTCTATGATGCCGGGGACAATACAGTTAGAGCATTGCAACTTATTTATTATGCCACAATACACAATATTCTGAAAATAGCCTTTTCTACAGATGCTGAAAGTTATTTGTTTGCCTAGACTGTTCCTTCCTGAAATTGGTCCTTCAACATTTTGGAGTGGGACATTTTACATTGAACTGAAGTTATATACTGGCCCAACCACTAACGTCTGAGTAAATGGTTTACTCTTTTATACCTTTGCAATATTGGTTGGAATAAGACAGGGGGGTCCTTATTTGCCCCTGCTTTTTTCTATTTCTGTGGAGCCAACCAGAGGATTGAAGTCATCACCATTTGCGAGACCTTGTACAAAATCGCGTTGTATGCAGACGACATGTTGTTAACACTTACAAACCCAGATGTCTCACTGTGGGGTGTGAGAGAGGAGTTCTACACTTTTGAGAAATACTCTAATTTTCTTATAAATAACGTTAGAGGTATTGAATATGGCAGTCCTGGCCCAGTATCTTTCCTTATGCAAGAATACTGTGTTTTTTTTCCCCTCTGTCAAACCACTACTTTAAAAAACGTAGCGATGCACTTATCTGCTCATAATGCCTCCTTATTCACATAGAACTATGTGGGTCTTTATCATTCTATCCACAGAGATCTAATGTCTTAGGAAACAAAAACCCTTTTCATGGTGGGGAAGAATTGATTGATGAAAATTACTATTCTGTTGTCCTTTATATTCTGCACACCGTTTCCATTGAGCTTACATACTTTGTTTTTCTATAAACTTCAGGCTTACCTCAACTGCTTCATTTGGCTGACCACTAGGCAGGCACACATATACACAAAATTATTGTATATTTACCCAAACAGGAGTGACTTGAAGATTGCAATTTTCAAATCTATTATAAGGCATAATTTCTCCCACACATTTTATATTGACGAATGGGGACCCAAACCAAAGTGTGGGTAATCTTGGAAGCTTACATATTGGGCTTTGAGTAACCTACATAAATGTTGTTATTCCCTATAATACATTCCACCCTTAGGGTGTGGGATATGATCTGCACTTCATCACTCACAATCTCCTCTCCCTATCCACTTACACCAATCTATGTTAATACTAAATTCCAGTAACCCCATGTCTAGCCTTGGAGAATTTATCAAGACATATGGCCTCCTGTTTATCTTTTTTAGAAAATGGTAAATTGAAACAGAGGCAGGTCTTGTCTGAAGTTACAGATGGAGACTGTACTAGAGGGCTTAAAGGGACACAACCCAAATTTTTTCTTTTGTAATTCAGATAGTGTGCAATTTTAAGAAACATTCGAATTTACTCCTATTATCAATTTCTCCTGTTAAGTGTGGTCAGTCCACGGGTCATCATTACTTCTGGGATATTAACTCCTCCCCAACAGGAAGTGCAAGAGGATTCACCCAGCAGAGCTGCTATATAGCTCCTCCCCTCTACGTCACCTCCAGTCATTCTCTTGCACCCAACGAATAGATAGGATGTGTGAGAGGACTGTGGTGATTATACTTAGTTTCACACCTTCAATCAAAAGTTTGTTATTTTATAATAGCACCGGAGTGTGTTATTCCTTCTCTGGTAGAATTTGAAGAAGAATCTACCTGAGTTGTTTCTATGATTTTAGCCGGCGTAGTTAAGATCATATTGCTGTTTCTCGGCCATCTGAGGAGAGGTAAACTTCAGATCAGGGGACAGCGGGCAGACTAATCTGCAAAGAGGTATGTAGCAGCTTATTATTTTCTGACAATGGAATTGATGAGAAAATTCTGCCATACCGATATAATGTAAACTCAGCCTTAAATGCAGTAGCAGCAACTGGTATCAGGCTGTCATGTATGTATATTTTACACTTCAGTATTCTGGGGAATGGCACTTCACTGGAATTATACTGTATGCATAAGACTTTAGCCTAATTTGCAGGGACTAGCAACAGGCTTTTTAATAACACTTAATTTATTTATGTTAAACGTTTTTTGCTGGTATGTAAAATCGTTTAATTTTCTGAGGTACTGAGTGAAAAAATGTTTTGGGCACTATTTTTTTCCACTTGGCAGTCGTTTTATTTAATTTATGACAGTTTACTGATCTCTCTCACTGTTGTGTGTGAGGGGGAGGGGCCTTTTTTGGCGCTTTTGCTACGCATCAAAAAATTCAGTCAGAAGTTTATTGTCTTCCCTGCATGATCCGGTTCATCTCTACAGAACTCAGGGGTCTTCAAAACTTGTTTTGAGGGAGGTAATCACTCACAGCAGAGCTGTGAGATTGTAGTTGACTGTGATAAAAAACGTTTATTTCTGTATTTTTTTTCTGCTATCAGGGTTAGTTATCCTTTGCTAATGGGAGCAATCCTTTGCTAAAAGTGTGTTTTTTACAAAGATTTGATGCTATAACTTTTCAGTTTATCAATTTTCAACTGTCATAACTTTTTCTGTGCTTCTTATAGGCACAGTACGTTTTCATATTATAGTAAATTACTTGAAAAGTATTTCCAAGTTGCTAGTTTATTTGCTAGTGTGTTAAACATGTCTGATTCAGAGGAAGATATCTGTGCTATATGTGCTAAAGCCAAAGTGGAGCCCAATAGAAATTTATGTACTAACTGCATTGATGCTACTTAAAAAACTTAATAAAAGTCAATCTGTACAAATTGAACATATTTCACCAAACAACGAGGGGAGAGTTATGCCGACTAACTCGCCTCACGTGTCAGTACCTGCATCTCCCGCTCGGGAGGTGCGTGATATTGTAGCGCCGAGTACATCTGGGCGGCCATTACAAATCACATTACAGGATATGGCTACTGTTATGACTGAAGTTTTGGCTAAATTACCAGAACTAAGAGGTAAGCGTGATCACTCTGGGGTGAGAACAGAGTGCGCTGATAATATTAGGGCCATGTCAGACACTGCGTCACAATTTGCAGAACATGAGGACGGAGAGCTTCATTCTGCGGGTGACGGTTCTGATCCAAACAGACTGGATTCAGATATTTCAAATTTTAAATTTAAGCTGGAAAACCTCCGTGTATTACTAGGGGAGGTGTTAGCGGCTCTGAATGATTGTAACACAGTTGCAATACCAGAGAAAATGTGTAGGTTGGATAAATATTTTGCGGTACCGTCGAGTACTGACGTTTTTCCTATACCTAAGAGACTTACTGAAATTGTTACTAAGGAGTGGGATAGACCCGGTGTGCCGTTCTCACCCCCTCCAATATTTAGAAAGATGTTTCCAATAGACGCCACCACACGGGACTTATGGCAAACGGTCCCTAAGGTGGAGGGAGCAGTTTCTACTTTAGCTAAGCGTACCACTATCCCGGTGGAGGATAGCTGTGCCTTTTCAGATCCAATGGATAAAAAGTTAGAGGGTTACCTTAAGAAAATGTTTGTTCAACAAGGTTTTATATTGCAACCTCTTGCATGCATTGCGCCTGTCACGGCTGCAGCAGCATTTTGGTTTGAGTCTCTGGAAGAGACACTTGAATCAGCTCCATTAGATGAGATTACACACAAGCTTAAAGCCCTTAAGTTAGCTAACTCATTTATTTCGGATGCCGTAGTACATTTAACTAAACTTACGGCTAAGAATTCCGGATTCGCCATTCAGGCGCGCAGAGCACTGTGGCTAAAATCCTGGTCAGCTGATGTTACTTCTAAATCTAAATTGCTTAATATACCTTTCAAAGGGCAGACCTTATTCGGGCCCGGGTTGAAAGAAATTATCGCTGACATTACAGGAGGTAAAGGCCATGCCCTGCCTCAAGACAGAGCCAAACCTAAGGCTAGACAGTCTAATTTTCGTTCCTTTCGTAATTTCAAAGCAGGAGCAGCATCAACTTCCTCTGCACCAAAACAGGAAGGAGCTGTTGCTCGCTACAGACAAGGCTGGAGACCTAACCAGTCCTGGAACAAGGGCAAGCAGGCCAGGAAACCTGCTGCTGCCCCTAAGACAGCATGAATCGAGGGCCCCCGATCCGGGAACGGATCTAGTGGGGGGCAGACTTTCTCTCTTCGCCCAGGCTTGGGCAAGAGATGTCCAGGATCCCTGGGCGTTAGAGATCATATCTCAGGGATACCTTCTGGACTTCAAATCCTCTCCCCCAAGAGGGAGATTTCATCTGTCAAGGTTGTCAACAAACCAAATAAAGAAAGAGGCGTTTCTACGCTGCGTGCAAGATCTTTTATTAATGGGAGTGATCCATCCGGTTCCGCGGTCGGAACAAGGACAAGGGTTTTACTCAAATCTGTTTGTGGTTCCCAAAAAAGAGGGAACTTTCAGGCCAATCTTGGATTTAAAGATCCTAAACAAATTCCTAAGAGTTCCATCGTTCAAAATGGAAACTATTCGGACAATTTTACCCATGATCCAAAAGGGTCAGTACATGACCACAGTGGATTTAAAGGATGCTTACCTTCACATACCGATTCACAAAGATCATTACCGGTATCTAAGGTTTGCCTTTCTAGACAGTCATTACCAGTTTGTAGCTCTTCCATTCGGATTGGCTACGGCTCCAAGAATCTTCACAAAGGTTCTGGGTGCTCTTCTGGCGGTACTAAGACCGCGAGGAATTTCGGTAGCTCCGTACCTAGACGACATTCTGATACAAGCTTCAAGCTTTCAAACTGCCAAGTCTCATACAGAGTTAGTACTGGCATTTCTAAGGTCGCATGGATGGAAGGTGAACGAAAAGAAGAGTTCTCTCTTTCCACTCACAAGAGTTCCCTTCTTGGGGACTCTTATAGATTCTGTAGAAATGAAGAATTACCTGACAGAAGACAGGTTAACAAAGCTTCAAAATGCATGCCGTGTCCTTCATTCCATTCAACACCCGTTAGTAGCTCAATGCATGGAGGTGATCGGCTTAATGGTAGCGGCAATGGACATAGTACCCTTTGCACGCCTACATCTCAGACCGCTGCAATTGTGCATGCTAAGTCAGTGGAATGGGGATTACTCAGACTTGTCCCCTACTCTGAATCTGGATCAAGAGACCAGAAATTCTCTTCTATAGTGGCTTTCTCGGCCACATCTGTCCAGGGGGATGCCATTCAGCAGGCCGGACTGGACAATTGTAACAACAGACGCCAGCCTACTAGGTTGGGGCGCTGTCTGGAATTCTCTGAAGGCTCAGGGACAATGGAATCAGGAGGAGAGTCTCCTACCAATAAACATTCTGGAATTGAGAGCAGTTCTCAATGCCCTTCTGGCTTGGCCCCAGTTAACAACTCGGGGGTTCATCAGGTTTCAGTCGGACAACATCACGACTGTAGCTTACATCAACCATCAGGGAGGGACAAGAAGCTCCCTAGCAATGATGGAAGTATCAAGGATAATTCGCTGGGCAGAGTCTCACTCTTGCCACCTGTCAGCAATCCACATCCCGGGAGTGGAGAACTGGGAGGCGGATTTCTTAAGTCGTCAGACTTTTCATCCGGGGGAGTGGGAACTTCATCCGGAGGTCTTTGCCCAAATACTTCGACGTTGGGGCAAACCAGAGATAGATCTCATGGCGTCTCGACAGAATGCCAAGCTTCCTCGTTACGGGTCCAGATCCAGGGATCCGGGAGCGGTTCTGATAGATGCTTTGACAGCACCTTGGACCTTCGGGATGGCTTATGTGTTTCCACCCTTCCCGATGCTTCCTCGATTGATTGCCAGAATCAAACAGGAGAGAGCATCAGTGATTCTAATAGCGCCTGCATGGCCACGCAGGACTTGGTATGCAGATCTAGTGGACATGTCATCCTGTCCACCTTGGTCTCTACCTCTGAAACAGGACCTTCTGATCCAGGGTCCCTTCAAACATCAAAATCTAATTTCTCTGAAGCTGACTGCTTGGAAATTGAACGCTTGATTTTATCAAAACGTGGTTTTTCTGAGTCAGTTATTGATACCTTAATACAGGCTAGGAAGCCTGTTACCAGAAAGATTTACCATAAGATATGGCGCAAATACTTATATTGGTGCGAATCCAAGAGTTACTCATGGAGTAAGGTTAGGATTCCGAGGATATTGTCTTTTCTACAAGAAGGTTTAGAAAAGGGTTTATCCGCTAGTTCCTTAAAGGGACAGATTTCAGCTCTGTCCATTCTTTTACACAAACGTCTGTCAGAAGTTCCGGACGTTCAAGCTTTTTGTCAGGCTTTAGCTAGGATCAAGCCTGTGTTTAAAACTGTTGCTCCACCATGGAGTTTGAACTTAGTTCTTAATGTTTTACAGGGTGTTCCGTTTGAACCCCTTCATTCCATTGATATCAAGCTGTTATCTTGGAAAGTTCTGTTTTTAATGGCGATTTCCTCGGCTCGAAGAGTTTGAGTTATCTGCCTTACTTTGTGATTCTCCTTATCTGATTTTTCATTCAGACAAGGTAGTTCTGCGTACTAAACCTGGGTTCCTACCTAAGGTGGTCACTAACAGAAATATCAATCAAGAGATTGTGGTTCCATCTTTGTGTCCTAATCCTTCTTCGAAGAAGGAACGTCTGCTACACAATCTAGATGTAGTCCGTGCCCTGAAATTTTATCTACAGGCAACTAAGGATTTTCGACAAACGTCTTCCCTGTTTGTCGTTTATTCTGGTCAGAGGAGAGGTCAAAAAGCTTCGGCTACCTCTCTCTCTTTTTGGCTTCGTAGCATAATACGGTTAGCCTATGAGACTGCTGGACAGCAGCCTCCTGAAAGAATTACAGCACATTCTACTAGAGCTGTGGCTTCCACTTGGGCCTTTAAGAATGAGGCTTCTGTTGAACAGATTTGCAAGGCTGCAACTTGGTCTTCTCTTCATACTTTTTCCAAATTTTACAAATTTGACACTTTTGCTTCTTCGGAGGCTGTTTTTGGGAGAAAGGTTCTTCAGGCAGTGGTTCCTTCCGTATAAAGAGCCTGCCTGTCCCTCCCGTCATCTGTGTACTTTAGCTTTGGTATTGGTATCCCAGAAGTAATGATGACCCGTGGACTGACCACACTTAACAGGAGAAAACAAAATTTATGCTTACCTGATAAATTCCTTTCTCCTGTAGTGTGGTCAGTCCACGGCCCGCCCTGTTTTTTATGGCAGGTAAAAAATTTTTGAATTATACTCCAATCACCACTACACCCTTTGGCTTCTCCTTTCTCGTTGGTCCTTGGTCGAATGACTGGAGGTGACGTAGAGGGGAGGAGCTATATAGCAGCTCTGCTGGGTGAATTCTCTTGCACTTCCTGTTGGGGAGGAGTTAATATCCCAGAAGTAATGATGACCCGTGGACTGACCACTCTACAGGAGAAAGGAATTTATCAGGTAAGCATAAATTTTGTTTTTTCTTCGTTCTCTTGCTATCTTTATTTGAAAAAGAAGGCATCTAAGCTTTTTTTGGGATCAGAACTCCGGACAGCACTTTTTTTATTGGTGGATGAATTTATCCACCAATCAGCAAGGACAACCCAGGTTATTCACCAAAAATGGGCCGGCATCTAAACTTACATTCTTGCATTTCAAATAAAGATACCAAGAGAATGAAGAAAATTTGATAATAGGAGTAAATTAGAAAGTTGCTTAAAATTTCATGCTCAATCTGAATCACGAAAGAATTTTTTTGGGTACAGTGTCCCTTTAAATATTTTAATTTATGAGATTTCTTGGAACACCACCCTCACAAAAGTAACCTTATTCACACATTGACCCTGTTTAAAAAATGGGCTGACTGAGGGTCTTTGCTAGAAGTCATCTATCTCTGAGTTATAGAATTTTATCGAAATCCCGCCACATTCCCTTAACTATGTTGTGTGATTGTAGAGGGATTCTGGCTCTGCATTGGAAAGCAAAGATTGACTCCAAATTTTCAAATACACCTTCAAATCTTCCATCCAGAGTTGGTGCAAAAATGTTTGGCGCTACAGGCATTGGTGCATTTTGCTGTCCCCTGCTAATCTTCCTTGTAAATTAAATAGGTACACGTTTACTAATTCAATAAGTGTTCTCTGGTCTGATCTGTTATTTATTTTGATCATTTTATATAAATAATTCACAATGAACAGTTTTTCAGGGGGCTTTGAGTATCTGTATTATAATTTAAGATTAGGACATGTTACTACTCAGTGTAAAATATTTTTTAGAAAGTAGTTCTCACTGGGGATAAAAGTGTTGTGCTTCTGGCTGGGCAACTGGTGGAATGGGTTCTAGAGTTAATGAGGTTAAACTTCAGTGAAGTGCAAGCAGTATAATACTGAGGTCTGCATGTGTGAAGTTCTCGAAAGGACCATACATACTACTTTAACACATGCTCATAAAGCACACTCAAACCATTCTCAGGAGCAGATATGCACTACTGGAAGCTAGCTAAACCAGGTGAGACAATGACAAGAGGAATATTTGCACAACCTTCAATCTCCAGCTGCTTCCCAGCAGTACATTGTTGCTCCAGAGCCTACCTAGGTTTACTCTTCAATAAAAGATACCAAGAGTATGAAGCAAATTTAATATAAGAGCTTAATTTTAACTTTACTATCCAGTTCGATAAGTGGTATATTGCGAGGGTTTGCGCTCATCGTGATAACCGCTCATATTACAAGTTTAAAGTAAACGCTCACGCAATTGCCCTCCACTCATAATCTAGCCCTATAGCTTAACAAAAAAGCACACCTTACATATTTTCTTGCTTTCCTGCCTGTAGCAAACATCATGTAATTTTTATTGTTAAGAAGCAATTTAGGAATAGTCTCTTATACTTCTTCTAGTCTAGTTTAACTGTTTTCTCCCCTTTCATAACTTTTTCTACCATTAAAGAGCATTCTATTCTTTCCTAATATTTTATTTTTATTTAACCTTCATCTGATAATAATATTCCTTATTTCTCTTGTTAAGTGTATCCAGTCCACGGATCATCCATTACTTATGGAATATATTCTCCTTCCCAACAGGAAGTTGCAAGAGTCCACCCACAGCAAAGCTGCTATATAGCTCCTCCCCTAACTGCCATACTCAGTCATTCTCTTGCAAGCCTCAACATAGATAGGAGGTTGTGAGAGTCTGTGTTTTTTTATACTTAGTTTATTCTTCAATCAAAAGTTTCTTATTTTTAAATGGCACCGGAGTGTGCTGTTTATCTCAGGCAGTATTTGGAAGAAGAATCTGCCTGCGTTTTTCTATGATCTTAGCAGACGTGACTAAGATCCATTTGCTGTTCTCACACATTCTGAGGAGTGAGGTACTTCAGAGGGGGAATGGCGTGCAGGTTTTCCTGCAGTTAAGGTATGTGCAGTAAAATATTTTTCTAGGAATGGAATTGACTAAGAAAATACTGCTGATACCGAAGTAATGTAAGTAAAGCCTTAAATGCAGCGATAGCGACTGGTATCAGGCTTATTAATAGAGATACATACTCTTATAAAAATGTGTTTTAAAACGTTTGCTGGCATGTTTAATCGTTTTTTAACGTACATTGGTGATAACACTGTAATGTTGGTATAGCCTTAAATGCAGTAAAAGCAACTGGTATCAGGCTTATTAATAGAGATACATACTCTTGTAAAAATGTGTTTTAAAACGTTTGCTGGCATGTTTAATCGTTTTTTAACATATGTTTGGTGATAAAACTTATTGGGGCCTAAGTTTTTTTCCACATGGCTGGCTTAAATTTTGCATAGAAACAGTTAACTGAAGCTTCCCACTGTTGTAATATGAGTGGGAAGGGCCTAATTTAGCGCTTTTTTGCGCAGTTAAAATTACAAAATGAATCATCCAGATTCCCTCAGCAGTTCCATGAATACTACAGGACATTTCTAAAGGGCTAAAAAGACTTCCAAAATCGTTTATAGGGAAGGTAATCCACAGCTCTGCTGTGGCAGTTTGTTGTGTCTGTTTTTAAAAACGTCTATGTCGTTTTTTTTATCTGTTTTTTGCATTAAGGGGTTAATCATCCATTTGCAAGTGGGTGCAATGCTCTGTTACCTTATTACATGTACTGTAAAAATTTTGTTTGTTTTACTGCCTTTTTTCACTGTTTTTCAAATTTTGACAAAATTTGTTTCTCTTAAAGGCACAGTAACGTTTTAGATATTTGCTTGTTAACTTGATTTAAAGTGTTTTCCAAGCTTACTAGTCTCATTATTAGTCTGTTCTAACATGTCTGACATAGAGGAAGCTCTGTGTTCATTATGTTTTAAAGCCATGGTGGAACCCCATCTTAGAATGTGTACCAGATGTACTGATTTCATGTTAAACAATAAAGATCATTTGTTGTCTTTAAAAACATTATCACCAGAGGATTCTGTCGTGGGGGTAGTTATGCCGACTAACTCTCCCCACGTGTCAGACCTTTTGACTCCCGCTTTAGGGACTCACGCTCAAATGGCGCCAAGTACATCAAGGGCACCCATAGCGTTTATTTTACCAGGGGATTCTGTCGAGGGGAAAGTTATGCCGACTAACTCTCCCCACGTGTCAGACCCTTCCCCACGTGTCAGACCCTTCGACTCCCGCTTCAGGGACTCACGCTCAAATGGCGCCAAGTACATCAAGGGCGTCCATAGCGTTTATTTTACAAGACATGGCAAAGGTGGTGAATAATACTCTGGCAGCAGTATTAGTCAGACTACCTGAAATTAAAGGAAAGCAGATAGCTCTGGGGGTAGATACAGAGCATACAGACGCTTTAAGAACCATGTATGATACTACCTCACAATATGCTTAGTCTGTGGGTGATTTTTTTTTTTGACTCAGGGAAGATGATTTAACCTTATTCTGATATTTCTACATTTAAAATTTATGCTTGAGAACCTCCACTTGTTGCTCAGGGAGGCTTTGGCTGCCCTGAATGAATGTGCAGGGCCAGAGAAATTGTGTAGACTGGATAAATAATATGCAGTGCCGGTGTGTACTGATGTTTTTCCAATACCTAAAGAGGTTTATTAAAATTTTTTTAATAAGGAATGGGAAAGACCAGGTGTGCCGTTCTCTTCCCCTCCTATTTTTTAGAAGAATGTTTTCTAATTGTTATGACCACACGGGACTTCTGGCAGACAGTTCCTAAGGTGGAGAGAAGAGTTTCTACTCTAGCTAGGCGTACCACTACCTCTGGCGAGGACAGTTGTGCTTTTTAGATCCAATGGATAAAAAATGTTTATTCAACAGGGTTTTATCCTGCAGCCCCTTGCATACATTGCTTCTGTCACTGCTGCTGCGGCGTTCTGGGTTGAGTCTCTTGATGAGGCTTTACAGTTAGCGACTCCATTGGATGAATATATTTGACAAGCTTATGCTAGCCAATTCCTTTGTTATCTGATGCCTTTGTTCATTTGACTAGACTAACGGCTAAGAATTCTGTTTTTTACTATACTGGCGCGCAGAGCGCTATGGCTTATATCATGGTCAGCTGTCGTGACTTTAATAAATAAGCTACTTAACTTCCCTTCAAGGGGCAGACCCTATTCGGGCCTGGTTTGAAGGAGATTATTGCTTATATCACTGGAGGAAAAGGTCATGCCCTTCCTCAGGATAGGTCCAAATCAAGGGCCAAGAAAGGTCTAATTTTCGTGCCTTTTAAAACTTCAGGGCAGGTGTGGCATCCACTTCCTCTGAGGCAAAACAAGAGGGAATTTTTGCTCAGTCCAAGGCGGTCTGGAGACAATCGGACCTGGAACAAAGATAAGCAGGCCAAGGAGCCTGCTGCTGCCTCTAAGGCAGCATGAAGGAACGGACCCCTATCCGGTAACGGATCCTATAGGGGGCAGATTTTCATTCTTCGCCCAGGCGTGGGCAAGAGATGCCCAGGATCCCTAGGCATTGGAATTTATATCCCAGAGATATCTTCTGGATTTTCAAAGATTCCCCCCCAAAAAAGGGGAGATTCGCCTTTCCAATTATCTGCAAACCAGATAAAGAAGGAGGCATTCTTACATTGTGTACGAGATCCATCCAGTTCCAAGAGAGGAACAGGGACAGAGTTTTTACTCAAATCTGTTTGTGGTTCCCAAGGAGAGGGAACCTTCAGACCTATTTTGGATCTAAAGATCTTAAACAAATTCCTCAGAATTCCGTCTTTTAAGATGGAAACTATTCGTACCATCTTAACTATGATCCAGGAGAGTCAATAGAGGACTACAATGGATTTGAAGGATGTTTATCCTCACATTGTGATGCATAAAGATCACAATCGTTTTTTTCAGGTTTGCCTTTCTAGACAGGCATTACCAGTTTGTAGCTCTTTCCGTTGGGATATCTACAGCCCCAAGAATCTTTATGGAGGTTCTGGGGTCACTTTGGCGGTCCTTAGGCCGCGGGGCATAGAAGTGGCCCCTTATTTAGACGACATCCTGATACAGGCGTCAAACATCCAAATTGCCAAGTCTCATACGGATGTAGTACTGGCATTTCTGAGATCACATGGGTGGAAAGTGAACAAGGAAAGAGTTCTCTATCCCCAATCTCAAGGGTTTCCCTCTTAGGGACTCTGATAGATTCTGTAGAAATGAAAATTTACCTGACGGAGTCCAGGTTGTGAAAGTTTCTAAATTTCTGCCGTGTTTTTCATTCCATCCGCGCCCTTCGGTGGCTCAGTACATGAATGAAATCGGCTTAATGGTAGCGGCAAGGGACATAGTACCGTTTGCACGTCTACATTTCAGACCGCTGCAACTATGCATGCTCAGTCAGAGGAACGGGGATTACACAGGTTTGTCCCCCTGTTAAACCTGGACCAAGATACCAGAGATTATCTGGTGACTATGTCGGGTCGATCTTTCCAAGGGTATGACCTTCCGCAGGTCAGATGGGACAATTGTTACAATAGATGCCAGCCTTTTAGGTTGGGATGCAGTCTGGAACTCCCTGAAGGCTCAGGGATAGTGGACTTAGGAGGAGACCCTCCTTCTAATAAATATTCTGGAACTGGGAGTGATATTCCATGCTCTTCAGACTTGGCCTCAGTTAGCAACTCTGAGGTACATCATATTCAGTCGGACAATATACACGACTGTGGTTTACATCAGCCATCAAGGGGGAACAGAAGTTCCCTAGCGATGTTAGAAGTCTTACAATAATTCACTGGACAGAGACTCACTCTTGTCTATCAGCTATCCATATCCCAGGTGTTGAGAACTGGGAGGTGGTTTTTCTAAGTCGTCAGACTTTTCTTCCGGGGGAGTGGGATTTCCTCCGGAGGTCAAGACCAAGCAGGAGAGGGCTTTGGTGTTTTTGTCAGCGCCTGCGTAGCCACGCAGGACCTGGTATGCAGATCTGGTGGACATGTCATCCTTTCCATCACGGTCTCTGCTTCTGAGACAGGTCCCTCTACCTCAGGGTCCTTTCAACCATCTAAATAGAATCAATCTGAGATGGACTGCCTGGAGACTGAACGCTTGATGTCATCAAAGCATGGCTTCTCCGAGTCAGTCATTGATACCTTAATACAGACATGAAAGCCTGTCTCTAGGAAAATTGAACATAGATATGGTGTAAATATCTGATTGTTATGAATCCAAGGGTTACTCATGGAGTAAAGTCTGGATTCCCAGGATATTATCTTTTCTCCAAGATGTTTTGGAGAAAAGGGTTGTCAGCTAATTCCTTTAAAGGGACAGATTTTTACTCTGTCTATTTTTTTGCACAAGCGTCTGGCAGGTATTCTAGACGTTCAGGCATTTGGTGAGGCTTTGGTTAGATCCAAGCCTGTGTTTAAAACTGTTGCTCCACCATGGAGCTTAAACCTGGTTCTTAAGGTTCTTCAAGAAGTTCCGTTTGAACCTTTTTTGTTCCATAGATATCAATCTTTATCTTGGAAAGTTCCTTTTGGGTAGCTATTTCCTCGACTCGTAGAGTCTCCAAGTTATCTGTGTTACAATGTGATTCTCCTTATCTGGTCCTTCGTACGGATAAGGTAGTCCTGCGTACCAACCTGGGTTTTTTCCTAAGGTGGTATCTAACAAGAACATCACTCAAGAGATAGTTGTTCCATGCTTGTATCCTAATCCTTCCTCAAAGAAGGAACATCTATTACACAATATTGGACGTGGTTTGTGCTTTAAAGTTTTACTTACAAGCTACTACAGTTTTCATCAAACGTTCACCTTGTTTGTTGTCTATTCTGGACAGAGGAGAGGTCAAAAGACTTCGGCAGCCTCTCTGTCTTTTTGGTTAAAAAGCATAATTCATTTAGCTTATGAGACTGCTGGACAGCAGCCTCCTTAAGGGATTACAGTTCATTCTACTAGAGCTGTGGTTTTCACTTGGGCCTTTTTTAAATGTGGCTTCTGTTGAACAGATTTACAAGACGGAGTCTTGGTCTGCGCTTCATACTTTTTCAAATTTAACAAATTTGATACCTTGCTTCTTCGGAGGCTATTTTTGGGAGAAAGGGTTTCTTACAGGCAGTGGTAACTTCCGTTAAAGTACCTGCCTTGTCCCTCCCATCATCCGTGTACTTTAGCTTTGGTATTGGTATTCCATAAGTAATGGATGATCCGTGGACTGGATACACTTAACAAGAGAAAACATAATTTATGCTTACCTGATAAATTTATTTCTCTTGTAGTGTATCCAGTCCACGGCCCGCCCTGTCACTTTAAGGCAGGTAATTTTTTCATTTGAACTACAGTCACCACTGCACCCTATGGTTTTTCCTTTCTCTGCATGTTTTCGGTCGAATGACTGAGTATGGCAGTTAGGGGAGGAGCTATATAGCAGCTTTGCTGTGGGTGGACTCTTGCAACTTCCTGTTGGGAAGGAGAATATATTCCATAAGTAATGGATGATCCGTGGACTGGATACACTACAAGAGAAATAAATTTATCAGGCAAGCATAAATTATGTTTTTACATACAAATGTTCCTTAACTAAACTTTGACAACTCATTTATTTTAAATAACTATTTTGATCCATTGTCTTTACAAATATTGTCATCATTTCTTTAACTGCTATTTAAATAGTTTACCCATTTCTAGCTTAAAGGGATATAAACCCAAACAATTTCTTTTGTGATTTCAGACAGAGGATACAATTTAAAAAATTCAATTTGCTTCTATTATCAAATTTGCTTTGTTTCCATGGTATTCTTTGTTGAAGAGATATCTAGGTATGTGTCTGGAGCACTAGATAAGCAGATAATAGTGCTGCCATCTAGTGCTCTTGCATATGGATACGTCTTGCAAAACTACTACCATATAGTGCTCCAGACACGTGCACACTCCTGAGCTAATGTCCCTGCTTTTCCACTAAAGATACCAAGAAAACAAAAGAAAATTTGATAATAGAAGTACATTGGAAAGTTTTTAGCTCCCTCAAGGCAGACATCTCTCATTATTTTTGTCATTGCGCAAAATAAAGATACCAAGAGAATGAAGAAAATTTGCTAATAGGAGTAAATTAGAATGTTGCTTAAAATTGCTTGCCCTATCTGAATCATGAAATAAATAATTTGGATTCAGTGTCCCTTTAAATATTTTTGACAAAGTTAGCTTTTAGCTATCTTAAATTCTGGATAGACACAATTATTTTGAATTATATAAAGTAATATTTCTGGCTGTCAGTTTTATGTTTAAAAATAACTATAAATTAATAAACACAGTATTTTTATTAGTCAGAAATCAGATTACCAAGGGATGAAAATCTAAATTGTCATTAAAATCAAATCTTAAAAATAAGTTTAAACAGCAATTATATATAGAAGAAAATTGAGTAGTACTACATCAGAAGACTATATATATGTGTGTATGTACTGTATGTGTGTATTTACAGTATATATATATATATATATATATATATATATATATATATATATATATATATATATATATATATATATATATATATATGTGAGAAAATAATTAAATCCTACCCGGTGAATATTCAGAGATATATAGTTTATCCTTTTAAGAATTCTGAATATTTGAGGGAGTGTGAAAGCTTTCATATTTTTTTCTGATCACTAAGAGAAAGTGCAGTGAGGGAATAGTTAATTGCTTTTTGCTATAGGTTAAACATTAAACATATATTATTCAGATCAGTGTCTGTTCATTCATAGCTAACAGAAAATAAGAATATAGAGTGATCTGCTCTGTGTAAAAAAAATAATAATAAAATATTTATATTAAAGGGACAATCTACACCAGAATTTTTATTGTTTAAAAACATAGATAATCCCTTTATTACCCATTCCCCAGTTTTGCATAACCAACACGGTTATATTAATCTACTTTTTACCTATGTTATTACCTTGTATCTAAGCCTCTGCAGACTCCCCCCTTATTTTAGTTCTTTTGACAGACTTGCATTTTAGCCAATCAGTGCTGACTCCTAGATAACTCCACGGGCGTGAGTGCAATGTTATCTCTATGGCACACATGAGCTAACACTCTCTAGTTGGAACGTGAATAGAGTCCCTCTTCATCTGCAAACTAGTCACTGCATTCTAGTGCTCTCTCCTCTCCTGTAGCTCTCTAATGGTATGTGTATAGTGAACAAATGATTTTACATTGTTAATTTAGTCCTGCATTGATTGTAATGTTATCCCAATGTCTTACTTCTAATGTTTTGTTAATTGCCATATGATGTTTAATCCTTATCAGTACTTGCTGCTATTCTTAGATTTCTAGCTGTCGTATGCCATAGCTCTAACCTCCTCCAAATTTTACGGTCTTGTTTATATTACCTTATCTCACCCTGACCTGACCAGAATCTAACTTTTCAATTGGCCTTTTAAATTGTCTTTAACTTAGCAATTAACTAATTTAGTGGACCCAGCTGACTGCCCTGCCTATACATTTAACACTAGCTTGGGCTGTGCATTGCACTGGGGGTGCATTGGCTGGGCAGTGTGCATTGTCACAATAGCATATGTTCCCATTTGTCAAGTGAACATTTTATAAGTGAGGCATTAAGATAAGAATTGTACAAGAATTGGACAAGGGGCAAGACACAAGGCAAGTTCATTTTGTGTTTAACGTATCTCATTGTTTCCTTATGCAAGTGCTGCTGTAATTCTGTTTTATGTGTTTAATTGGCTTCCACTTTTGTAGAAATGCTAAATATATTCATATTTCTTTTTGCTACTTCTTGCCTCTATAACAAACTACTTTACTTAATTACTCCTTCCCCCTCACCACCTGGTCTGTTCATTAGCCCGTCTGTCTTAAAGGGACAGTCTACACCAGAATTGTTATTGTTTTAAAAGATAGATAATCCCCTTTTCTTTCCTAAGAAATGGAGAGTCCACAACGCAATTCCAATTACTAGTGGGGAATATCACTCCTGGACAGCAGGAGGAGGCAAAGAGCACCACAGCAAAGCTGTTAAGTGTCACTCCCCTACCCATAATCCCCAGTCATTCTCTTTGCCTCTGTCAATGGAGGGTGTGAGGTTTGGTGTCTGAAGAAAAATTTGAACTACAAGCAGGTTTTTGGGTTTAGCTGAGCCCACGTCAATCTCTTCAGTAGAGTATCGGTGGCTTTTAAGCAGTTAGAAAGTTGTGAGGTAGTCCTTGCTTGTTTTCTAACATGTTTGCCCATGGTATAGAAAGCCAGAGTTGGTTACTCTGTTCTTTCTTTTTCTGCAGGTCTCTGTAAGGAGTGTGTGTCCTTTCACGCCTGGTGAGCTGTCTACCTGCCGGACAGCTAGATTTGCAGGTAAGTGCTTTTGTCTTCTAGGTCTGAGAGACTTGCACTTAAAGGGCCATAATACCCAAATGTTGAAACACTTGAAAGTGATGCAGCATAGCTGTAAAAAGCTGACTAGAAAATATCTCCTGAGCATCTCTATGTAAAAAAGAAAGATATTTTACCTCAAAAGTTCATCAGTAGCCACCTCCCATTGTAAAGGATTTCTAAGCAGCATTTTAGTGTGTCTGTCCTGGGACAGCTGAAAGGATGAGCCTCGTGAACTCTCATATTATTTCACCAATCAGGTAAAGGAAGCTTACTATGAAATCTCATGAGAGTTAAGTCAAATTTAATGAGATCACAGTAAGAGTTCATGACCTCAGCACTGCTGATGGGCTGCTGTTAATTTCTTCATTTTTTTTTTCCCCCCTGCAGCTGGGAGCAGGTGAAGTATAACTTTTTACACAGAACTTACTCTGCTGAGCTGAGGAGATTGTGAGGTAAAATATCTTCCTTTTTTCATAGAGATGCTCAGGTGATATTTTCCTGTCAGCTTTTTACAGTTATACTGCATCAGTTTCAAGTGATTTAGCATATGAGTATTATGTCCCTTTAAGAGGATTTCTCTGCATTTTTATTTGGGACATATTAAATCCTTAGTAGAGGATTTTATATAGGCAGTTTGCAGGCACATAAAATGTATGTGAATAGAGGCTTAACGGTTAATCCCTCTTATGGGTATGAAGGAGTTAACCTTATATCTGGGGCTCATGATTTTATTTATTGAAACAATGGAAAATGTGTGTTCAGGGAAAACGCATGTCAGTTGTACATTCGGGTGGAAATATGAATTCACTTCAGAGGGAGTACTGCAGTCTTAGACTGAAGTTGTCAGTTGTCAGTTGTCTGTTATTACGGCTTGACTCACACGCTTTACTTAATTGCGCAGTTTTCTTTTTACCCGGTTACATGACTTTCTTCCTTCCGCTCCTAAGAATTGATCGAAGCGGCGTTGGCTGTGCCTGTGAGACCGGCAAGTTTACTCCTGATATACACTTTTTACTTTTTTTCTCGTTGTTTAGGTGGCATTGCTGGCGATTTATTTTTTGACAGTGTGATAAATCTTTCCATTCAAAGACGAAAAGGTAGTGCATAAACGTTGGAATACTGATTATTCCAAATATATTACAAAAAAAATAGTGTGAGAGAAAAAAAAAAAAAGGTGAAGTGATGTGCTCAACAAATTAAATAAACATTAAATCAGAAGAGCATATATTGCTCTAACTTAAGTGAATTGACGCCAAACAATGCTCCAAAATATTAATTGCCTCTGGGAAATTAACAATGCAAACGATAGGCGGGTGTTATAATATACCAAAAAATATTAAACCTCACTAGTTCTCTACTAATAGGCTCTAATGTATCTGGCTCGCACCGTGTCCTAGGGCTATTTCTAGAAAATTTTGTTGTGTTTTTTTTTTCTTTTCCTTCCTTCCTCCCTTTCCGTTCCCTTTTTTATTTTTTTTAACTAGAGACAGATAGATTCTAACAGTATTGGTGTTACAGCAGAACAAAGTACCTCAAGAGAGCAGTAATCAAGTCCCTAATTGATACTGATTTGTAAACAATACATCTGGGGCTTTAACAATCCTTCGCTAATATGTATCCACTGTCTCAGCTATATTTTCTGTGTGGCACTACTTGTTTACTACTCAGTTTTCAATATAGATTAGAAAGCCACTTATGATATTACAAAATTTTCAACATATCTCAGAAAAACTACAAATCAAGTCCCATAGAAGCATAGGCCTGTGATCAGTATGCCTGCTCCTTTAACAATATACAAAAGGTATAGATTCAGTATCTCCACTTTAGTTTTCTTGAGACCCAGTTAATTGGCCAGTCTCTTTCAGCTGCATCTGGAGAGGCAATTAGACCTGCTTTGCCCACTTTCCTTTTTTGGGTAATCACCACCTCTCTCCAGACTCCACACAGGCCGATTCAAGACCCTGTTATACAGAAGAATGTTAATTATTTGCCCAAGCGATCCAAAAACATATGGCCTCTCTTATAGAGATCTTCTTCTTAAATAGTTCCCAAACACTGGTCCACAAACCAAAACACACTGGACTTTAAAACACCATTAACTTCACAAAACGGAAGGCAAGGCTAAACGCAATTTACTAATTGCATTATGTATCCGTTTGCTTAGTGTAAAGATATTAAGCTTCCTCTTTGTGGGTATATAATTCCCTTGTTTCCTTTATCCTTTCCCCTCTTACTATGAGGCTCCCTCTTAAGATGGCCAGCAACAAGTCTAATGCCTCTTAACAAAGTGTATCAAAATTCCCATGTCACAAGACGATACCATGACAATAAACATCCATTAAAACCTTTCCACAACTAACACATGCAGCCCGGGTGGTGTTAAGTAACCAATATTATATCCAATATTGTGCGTGCAAACTTTTCCTGTGGTTCAAATTGCCAAAAAATTGATACTTGTTTCCTGCCGCTTCACCGTCACCTTCCTTACCCGACTCAGAGCAAGATAAGAGAAGGTAAAACGGAATTACGAAGATGTTCCGGCATTCCAGGGACCACTCTGCTTTTCTGCCACTGTCTTCGTGGTAACCCACAGTCCTTTTTCCAAGACGGCAGCAATTGATGATGTTGCACTCCTCTCTGTTACACCACCCGGCTCTGTAGATGCCGCATGTGTTCGTGGCCAGTGCCAACCGGCGTGTGGTAGCTGGTAGGGCTCCGTCCAAACCTTTTCAGTCTCTACTTTCCCTGGCCGGGGTGAGTACACTCGGCTATAGGGAAACTGTTTGCGGGGAGATGAAAAATTGCTCTTCACACACGAGCTGTAGAGTGTGCTACCTGCTACACGCCCCTCCCACCGGAAGCCGCATAAATCTCTGTTCTAACTAATAGCTGGTTTCCATAACTATCCACTCTCTTCCTGATATACACTTTAGTCTGACAATAATTATACTTCGGAGGGGCAGGTAGGCACCTCAGTTCTGCTGAGGTGTAGAAGTCCTTAGGGGTATATTTTTAAGCGCAATATCGCTTTGAGCAATTTAAAGTGACAGTATCAGTTCTTTAAATATTTATTTTTCTTGTGATTCTGGTGGAAACATGGACATGGAGAAGGAGTCTGTTCCCATGGACAATTGCTTATTGTGTCTAGAGAACCAAATTGTGTTA
Source organism: Bombina bombina (assembly GCF_027579735.1). Taxonomy (NCBI): domain Eukaryota; kingdom Metazoa; phylum Chordata; class Amphibia; order Anura; family Bombinatoridae; genus Bombina; species Bombina bombina. The sequence continues at coordinate 126,832,719 of NC_069507.1, read as the reverse complement.
CCTATGCAATTTTGTACCTTATGTCTAGATAAAACATTGAAGTGTAAACATTTTTTTTTTGTTTTTTGAGCCGAATGTCTCTCGGGATGATGCTGTTCAGGCTACGCCACAGTTTTCTCCTCAAACGCCCCAAGCCTCAATGGCGTCACATACAGTTCCCTGCAGTTCAATTCAAATCTTCTCAAAGGTTTTGGAGGCTCTCTTGGCAATGATCAGGTCTCAGGGTATTGCAGTGGCGCCCTACCTGGACAACATATTGGTTCAGGCGCCATCTTTTCAACAAGCAAACTCTTATACAGAGATCTTGTTGTCTTTTCTACGTTCCCACGGATTGAAAGTGAATCTGGAGAAGAGTTCCCTTGTTCCAGCTTCAAGGGTGGTTTTCTTATGGACCATAATAGATTCCCTATCTATGAAAAATTTTTTTGACAGAGGTCAGAAAAATCCAAGATTCTTTCCTCTCTCTCTACAGTCTACTGTTTGACCATCAGTGGCTCAATGTATGGATGTAATTGGTCTGATGGTCACTTCCATGGACATCATTCCCTTTGCTTGATTCCATTTGAGAGCTCTGCAGTTATGCATGCTCAGACAATGGAACGGAGACCATTCGGATCTGTCTCAGAGGATAGATCTAGACCAGTCTACAAGAGCTTCTCTCTTGTGGTGGCTTTCTCAGGAGCATCTGTCTCAGGGCACATGCTTCCGGAGACCTTCCTGGGTGATTGTGACCACGGACGCCAGGCTGCTAGGCTGGGGAGCAGTCTGGGACTCGTTAAAGGCGCAGGAACTATGGACTCAGTAGGAGTCTGCTCTCCCCATAAACATCTTGGAGTTGAGAGCGATTTACAATGCTCTAATGGCTTGGCCTCAATTGTCCTTAGTTTGGTTTATCAGACTCCAGTCGGACAACATCAACTCAGTGGCTTACATCAACCACCAAGGAGGAAATCGAAGTTCCTTAGCCATGAAGGAGGTGGCTCGGATTATTCAGTGAGCGTAAGCTCACAATTGTTGTCTCTCTGCCATCCACATTCCAGGAGTGGACAACTGGGGGGCGGATTTCCTGGGCCGACAGAAATTTCACCCCGGGGAGTGGGCTCTCCATCCAGAGGTGTTCTCCAGGTTAACTCTAAAGTGGGGGGTGCCGGAGTTGGATCTGATGGCGTCTCGGCAGAACGCCAAGCTTCCAAGGTACGGTTCAAGGTCAAGAGATCCACAGGCCGCTCTGATAGATGCTCTAGCGGTTCGTTGGGCTTTCGGTCTAGCATATTTGTTTCCTCTGTTTGCACTCCTTCCACGAGTCATTGCTCGTATCAAACAGGAGAGAGCGTTGGTAATTCTAATAGCTCCTGCTTGGCCTCGCAGGATCTGGTATGCAGAACTAGTGAAGATGTCATCTCTGCCACCTTAGAGGTTGCCTCTGAGGAAGGACCTTCTAACTCAGGGTCCATTCCTCCATCCAAATCTCGTTTCTCTGAAGCCAACTGCTTGGAGATTGAACGCTTAGTTCTGGCTAAGCGTGGGTTTTCTTAGTCGGTCATTGAGACCATGATGCAGGCTCGCAAGCTTGTTATTTGTAAAATTTACCATAAGGTATGGCGTAAATACCTTTATTGGTGTGAATCGAAGGGCTATTCTTGGAGTAGTGTCAGTATTCCTAGAATTTTGTCTTTTTACCAGGAAGGTCTGGAGAAAGGGTTGTCAGTCAGTTCTCTGAAATGTCAGATTTCTGCATTATCTATTCTTTTGCATAAGCGTCTGGCAGATGTGCTAGATGTTCAATTTTTTTTTTCAGGCCCTGGGTAGAACCTGTTGCTCCTCCTTGGAGCCTTAACCTTGTTCTTGAAGTTTTGCAGCGGGCTCTGTTTGAGCCAATGCATTCCATAGATATTAATTTGTTATCTTGGAAGGTTTTGTTTCTTTTTGCTATCTCTTCTGCTTGGAGAGTTTCGGAACTCTCGGCTTTGCAGTGTGATTCGTCTTACCTTATCTTTCATGCGGATAAGGTGGTTCTGCGTACTAAATTGGGGTTTCTTCCTAAAGTGGTTTCGGATAGAAATATTAATCAGGAAATCGTTGTTCCTTCTCTCTGTCCCAATCCTTCTTCTCATAAAGAAGTCTGTTGCACAACTTAGATGTTGTGGATGCTCTAAAATTCTATCTACAGGCATCTAAGGATTTTCGCCAGTCTTCTGCCCTGTTTGTTTATTTCTCAGGAAAGCGTAAGGGTCAGAAGGCTACCGCTACTTCTCTTACCCTCTGGTTGAGAAGTATTATTCGCTTTGCTTATGAGATTGCTGGTCTGCAGCCTCCTGAGAGTATTACAGCTCATTCAACTAGGGCTTTCTCTTCTTGGGCTTTCAAAAATGAAGCTTCTGTGGAACAGATTTGCAAGGCTGCAACTTGGTCCTCTCTGCATACTTTTTCCAAATTCTATTAATTTGATATTTTTGCCTTGTCTGAGGCTTCCTTTGGGAGAAAAGTTCTTCAAGCGGTGGTGCCTTCTGTTTAGGTCATTCTGTGTCCTCTAGCTTGGGTATTGGTTCCCACTAGTAATTGGAATGACGCTCCATCTGTTAGGAAAGACATCAAAATTTATTCTTACCTGATGATAAATTTCTTTCCGGACATGGAGAGTCCACGACCCCACCCTTAATAAGGACAGTTATTTTTTACTAAACCTCAGGCACCTCTACACCTTTGTGTTATTCCTTTTTCCATTTCCCTTCGGTCGAATGACTGGGGATTATGGGTAGGGAAGTGCCACTTAACAGCTTTGCTGTGGTGCTCTTTGCCTCATCCTGCTGTGCAGGAATGATATTCCCCACTAGTAATTGAAATGACGTTGTGGACTCTCCATGTCCGGAAAGAAAGAAATTTATCAGGTAAGCATACATTTTGATATTTTCCATTCCCTAATTTTGCACCTTTCAACAAATACAAACCAACTCTTCCCTCGCATTATCCTCATTCAAAACCCACATGATTTGCTTATTCTCTCCTCTCTCTATACGTGTTGCAGTAATATACTGCCCCCCTGGCTCCTCAACTCAATTTTTAGATCACTTTGCTGCCTGGCTACCTTATTTCCTATTTTCATAAACCCCTGCCCTCATTCATGGTGTCTTCAACATCCCTCTTGACAATTTCACTGCCTCCTCTGTAAAACAACTTCTGCAACTCAGTTCCTCTTTCGGTCTGTCACAATAGACTGACTCTCCCACTCACAAAGATTGTCACTTCCTTGATCTGATCTTTAGCTATCAATGCACTATTTCAAACTTCACAAACTCCCATTTTCCTCTTTCTGACCATCATCTCCTCACTTGCAACATCTCATCCCTTCCTACAACTCTCCCTCCTTCTACCCCTCACACCAAACTTCACAGAAGCATTAGGCCATTAGTTTAGCAACAGCTTGCTAGTTCTCTCAACTCATCTATCTCCTTCTTTTCCTGCCCTGACCAATCTATCTGCCACTATAATTCCACCCTTACATCGGTCCTTAACAATCTGGCCCCTCCTACCATGCTCAGAAATCACACACTCACCCTCAGCCCTGCAATACTCCTCTGACACGGTACCTACGCAGATGTTCCCATACTGCTGAGCGGCACTGGAGAAAATCTTGGAGTTCAGCCGACTTTCTTCACTACAAGTTCATCTTAAACTCCTACTACTCTGCCCTTAATCTTTATAAGCAACACTACTTCTCTACTCTTATCTCCACTGTTTCTTCAAAACCAAAACGTCCACTTTCAACACTCTTCTCCGCCCACTCCCACCTCCTAATAAAACTTCTCTGTCAGCTCAAGATATTGCCAGCCACTTCAATAACAAAATCCATTCTATCAGAAAAGATATCGGCTCTCAACATGCTTCCAGCCTTCCAGTCTCTCACCCCCTCAAAAGCTTGCAATTTACCAAAACCCACATAACCAAATATTTAGCTCTTTCGCCCCTGTTACTGAGGAAGAAGTTTCTGCACTTATACTGCGCTCTTACCTCACTACCTGTCCCATCCACCCCATCCCCTCACAGCTACGCCCCTTCCTCTCTTCTTCCCTTACCCCTATACTCCCACACATTTTCAACCTCTCCCTCAGCACTGGTGTATTTCCCTCATCTCTAAAACATGCACTGGTCACACCTATCCTTAAAAAAACCTTCTCTTGATCCAACCTCCCCATCCAGCTACCGCCCTATTTCCCTACTCCCTCTTGCCTCAAAGCTTCTTGAAAAGCTAGTACATGCACACCTATGGTATTTCCTTACATTAACTCCCTCCTTGACCCACTGCAATCTGGATTTCGCCTCCATCACGCCACAGAGACAGCAGTCGTTAAGTTTACTAACAACCTACTTACAGCAAAATCCAAAGGCCACTTCTCTCTGCTTATCTTTCTTTATCTGTCTGCTGCCTTTGATACTGTTGACCACCCTCTTTTGCTCCAAACCCTCCAATTCTTCAACATTTGTGACACAGCCCTCTCGTGGTTCTCCTACCTGTCTAACCGTACCTTTTAGTGTAAGCCTTCTCTGGGGCTTCCTCTGCCCCGTTACCACTTTCTGTTGGGGTACCGCAAGGCTCTGTCCTCGGCCCCCTTCTCTTCTCAATCTACACGTCATTATTAGGTTACCTAATAAAGTCCCATGGGTTTCAATATCATTTGTATGCCGAAGACACTCAAATCTACATCTCTAATCCAGACCTATCTCCTTCCTTGCCTAACCTGTGTCACTAACTATCTTTCTCACATTCCCGTTTACAGGGCTTCTCTAGACTGGCTCACATATTGTGGAACTCTCTGCCTCGCTCCACAAGACTCTCCCCTAGTTTTGAAAGCTTCAAGCACTCCCTAAAGACTCTTCTGTTAAGGGATGCATACAACCTACACTAACCATTCCTAATACCAGTTCCTCTCCTCCATTGCTATCCGCCATGAACCCCCTTAGAATGTAAGCCTAAGAGCCCAACTGCTTGCAGATCACCTTCACAAAAGCTGACTACAACAGTGCGACTACAAGCAGGACCCTCTACCCGTTTGATCCCTATAATTGCCACCTTGTATACCGCCTATGTTTATAGTGCTACGGAATCTGTTTGCACTCTACAAATAACCGATGATAATAATAGTTGTGAAAAAATGGCAAATTGCATTCAGATAAGAGGCAGCCTTCAAGGGCTAAGAAATTAGCATACGAGCCTCCTAGGTTTATCTTTCAACTAATAATACCAAGAGAACAAAGCAAAATTGATGATAAAAGTACATTAGAAAGTTGTTTAAAATGACATGCCCAATCTGAATCATGAAAGTTTTTTTTGACTAGACTTTCCAATTAACTTTTATCATCAATTTTGCTTTGTTCTCTTGGTAGTGTTAAATGAAAGTTAAACCTAGGTAGGCTCATATACTAATTTCTTAGCCCTTGAAGGCTGTCTCTTATCTGAATACAATTTGAAAGTTTTTCACAACTAGAGGACGTTAGTTAATGTGTGCCATATAGATAACATTGTGCTCATGCCCGTGGAGGTACCTAGAAATCAACACTGATTGGCTAAAATGCAAGTCTGTCAAAAGAACTAAAGTAAGGGGGCAGTTTGCAGAGGCTTAGATACAAAGTAATCACAGAGGTAAGAAGTATATTAATATAACTGTGTTGGTTATGCAAAACTGGGGAATGGGTAATAAAGCGATTTATCTATTTTTTTTAACCAATAAAAATTCTGGTGTAGACTATCCCTTTAACAATATATATGTTGTTTTTTTGTTTGTTTGTTTTCTTGACATTTTTAACAGATAACTTGCTGATTTATCTGTTGGTTAATATGTATTATTGTATATTTTGTTTCCAGCCCTATGTTTCTGAATCTCACGTATTTGTTTATTATATATCTTCTTAATAAAGAAAATGATTGTTGTTTAAAATTGCAATCACAAAAAGAAAATGTTGGGTTACATGTCCTTTTTAATTTAAAATCAAAACAAAACCTTAAATGGTTTAATTTAAATATCTTAAAAGGGGACGCTTCCGGGCGGCGGCCAAGATGGTCGACTTACTTTATAGCTGAGACGACACGCTGATCAATCCGCTGTATATCAGCAGATAGTGACTCCATCAAGCCGCAATTTTAACAACTCCAGATAGAGCTAAAGTTGCTGCTTACTATGATCAAAACTGATGCCTATATTTCCAGCTTTTAAGTACCGTAACAGCAAGTCCTTCAGCGGCAGCGCAAGTGCGTCTGAGGCCTGTGCCTAACCCCCCCGGTTCACCCGGGTACAATAGCCAGTCTGGGCTACACTTCTATATCTCTACTTACATAATGGAACCTTTAGATAGAGCTTTGGGGACAGCTTTAGACAATCTACTACATGAATGCTTTCTACACATTAAAAATCATCTTAAGACAGCATGGGGAAGCAAGCCTGAGATACTAGACCCCGCATTAGACAACCGGAGGGAGCTACAAGGGGAAGAGAGCCCTTAGCCTTTAGTGGCATTTGACATTTTTTAAAGTGAGGCGGCATACCCATCTGATCGGGCACATAGCGCTCTGCTGTCTGAAGCTGCTTGCGGGTCAGACATGGCGACAAACAATCCAAGTGGAGAGAAGAATTATACCACGACATTGAATGGTCCGGCTAGTGGGGCGAATGTGACCCGTGCTATGATCGTACATGCAGCATCTGATGGTGGTGTGAGAGGGACGCTGCCCAGTTCAATGCTGCATCTGAGTGTGGAGAAATGCCGGTGGAGGATCCTGATGCCTGTTCAGGCCTTCATGAACAATCTTACCCAAGCCAGTCATGACGACCTGATGAAACATTTGCCTCGGCACTAACTCCAACTAGATATCTGTACCGGAGTACAGCGATCTCCCCAGACAGTCTCGTGGAGCTATACTACAGATCTGGCTTACCAGGTAGACCTGCTGATCATTGATGGAACTCTAGACTATAGACACGATCATATGGAAATCTTTGGATTTCAGAGGTCCGGAGCGGGTTAAAGGTTTCTACACCCTCGATATATGCTATGTTTCACTTAGGGTAATGTGTCCTTTAAAGGGACTTCTGATTGAGGACTTTTGGACTGACCCCTGAAGTTCCGATGTAGAAGACTTATTAAGACTCCAATGATGGTTATACTTCGTTCTCCCGTTTCCATTATTTCATTCTGCTCCCATACATTGTCCTTCCTTCTTAATCCCAGAGGTGCGAGGAGATACATGTTACCTATGTGCTTTCTACTCGGATAACACCTTAGACATTGATAATGTATATATTAGCTGTTTATTCTAAGTTAACCATGCTATGAACGCCAGACATTTTGGGCTATAATATCCCATTGCGATATATTTGTATATAGTGGCTTCCATACCTATCAGGGTACTTTAGAATGCCTGCTATTTCAGTCAAATGTCAAGTGTGTTATTACATAATAGATGTTTACTGTGTCCCTATAACTGATTTGCCATATCATTATGAATAGGACCATCTATAGTCTTCTATTATAGTGCCTACTCACAATTGCCATAATATAGTTATAGTTTTAACCATGGTTCCATATCTCTGATAGCTTCTTACAGACTTTGGATGTAATATACCACTATCCTAAACTATTGAACCTTTCCAATACAACGTTTAACCCGCTAGTACACAAAATAACATTATAGCCCTATATAGATATACACCGACATTGCAGGGATGTTTGTAGGGGCTTCACTTTATTCCTTAAACTTGTACGTACTTTGTATAGCACCCTATTATATCTCTGATCTTTATCAGCCATATGATGGCGGTGGGGCTCTATCAGTCAGTCATCTTAATTCACTCTAGAGTGTTGGTGGGCTGTCTGCGGCCGATATGGCGCACCTTAATCTTCTTAACAATGACCACTCGCATCAGTACCAGTGGGCAAATACCAATATGTCGGAGCATACTTTATACTGAATTATCCCATCCCCTTTATCAAGGTCTGCATAACTATAGATTCAGGGATAAAATACACCCCAGAGTGTGTCTACACTTACAACTGTTTATATGTTAGATCTAGGTGTTTATATATAACTATATACCCTGTTTGTGCATCTTATTAAGATATTATAGTCTACTCTTAGTTCATATGGTTCTTCATAATTATCTGTTCTATTATTATTATTATTATGTTTCTTCACTTTAGATAATGGGCCCACAAGTGACCCTTCTATGCCAGGTCCCTTATATTCCCCTCTCTAATTTTACTCAGTTATCAACAGTCCAAGAGCGGCTGATACATTTTAATAAGGGGAAATCACTTATCATTATTATTGAATTTATAAAAGGATATCTCACATATTACTACTCAAAAGTGAGGGTTTTTTTCAATGTACAAATTCCTTTCTGCTACATAGGATTATATCTAGATTTCAGAGAAGAAAGTTTAAAAGTTGAACACACTGTCACCAAACTGGAACAAATCTCTTATCCTAAATATTCAATTCTGATAACCTTGAGCAAAAAAAAAAAAATTCTCTTTAAGTACAATTTCTCCAACATAGGTGTGTCCGGTCCACGGCGTCATCCTTACTTGTGGGATATTCTCTTCCCCAACAGGAAATGGCAAAGAGCCCAGCAAAGCTGGTCACATGATCCCTCCTAGGCTCCGCCTACCCCAGTCATTCTCTTTGCCGTTGTACAGGCAACATCTCCACGGAGATGGCTTAGAGTTTTTTAGTGTTTAACTGTAGTTTTTATTATTCAATCAAGAGTTTGTTATTTTGAAATAGTGCTGGTATGTACTATTTACTCAGAAACAGAAAAGAGATGAAGATTTCTGTTTGTATGAGGAAAATGATTTTAGCAACCGTCACTAAAATCCATGGCTGTTCCACACAGGACTGTTGAGAGCAATTAACTTCAGTTGGGGGAACAGTGAGCAGTCTCTTGCTGCTTGAGGTATGACACATTCTAACAAGACGATGTAATGCTGGAAGCTGTCATTTTCCCTCTGGGATCCGGTAAGCCATGTTTATTACGATTGTAAATAAGGGCTTCAAAAAGGGCTTATTAAGACTGTAGACTTTTTTTGGGCTAAATCGATTGATTATTAACACATATTTAGCCTTGAGGAATCATTTTATCTGGGTATTTTGATATAATAATATCGGCAGGCACTGTTTTAGACACCTTATTCTTTAGGGGCCTTCCCAAAGCAGAGCCTCATTTTCGCGCCGGTGTTGCGCACTTGTTTTTGAGAGGCATGGCATGCAGTCGCATGTGAGAGGAGCTCTGATACTTAGAAAAGACTTTCTGAAGGCGTCATTTGGTATCGTATTCCCCTTGGGGCTTGGTTGGGTCTCAGCAAAGCAGATACCAGGGACTGTAAAGGGGTTAAAGTTCAAAACGGCTCCGGTTCCGTTATTTTAAGGGTTAAAGCTTCCAAATTTGGTGTGCAATACTTTTAAGGCTTTAAGACACTGTGGTGAAAATTTGGTAAATTTTGAACAATTCCTTCATGTTTTTTCGCATTTGCAGTAATAAAGTGTGTTCAGTTTAAAATTTAAAGTGACAGTAACGGTTTTATTTTAAAACGTTTTTTGTACTTGTTATCAAGTTTATGCCTGTTTAACATGTCTGAACTACCAGATAGACTGTGTTCTGAATGTGGGGAAGCCAGAATTCCTATTCATTTAAATAAATGTGATTTATGTGACAATGACAATGATGCCCAAGATGATTCCTCAAGTGAGGGGAGTAAGCATGGTACTGCATCATTCCCTCCTTCGTCTACACGAGTCTTGCCCACTCAGGAGGCCCCTAGTACATCTAGCGCGCCAATACTCCTTACTATGCAACAATTAACGGCTGTAATGGATAATTCTGTCAAAAACATTTTAGCCAAAATGAACACTTATCAGCGTAAGCGCGACTGCTCTGTTTTAGATACTGAAGAGCATGACGACGCTGATATTAATATTTCTGAAGGGCCCCTAACTCAGTCTGATGGGGCCAGGGAGGTTTTGTCTGAGGGAGAAATTACTGATTCAGGGAACATTTCTCAACAAGCTGAACCTGATGTGATTGCATTTAAATTTAAGTTGGAACATCTCCGCATTCTGCTTAAGGAGGTATTATCCACTCTGGATGATTGTGACAAGTTGGTCATCCCAGAGAAACTATGTAAAATGGACAAGTTCCTAGAGGTGCCGGGGCTCCCAGAAGCTTTTCCTATACCCAAGCGGGTGGCGGACATTGTTAATAAAGAATGGGAAAGGCCCGGTATTCCTTTCGTCCCTCCCCCCATATTTAAAAAATTGTTTCCTATGGTCGACCCCAGAAAGGACTTATGGCAGACAGTCCCCAAGGTCGAGGGAGCGGTTTCCACTTTAAACAAACGCACCACTATACCCATAGAGGATAGTTGTGCTTTCAAAGATCCTATGGATAAAAAATTAGAAGGTTTGCTTAAAAAGATGTTTGTTCAGCAGGGTTACCTTCTACAACCAATTTCATGCATTGTCCCTGTCGCTACAGCCGCATGTTTCTGGTTCGATGAGCTGATAAAGGCGGTCGACAGTGATTCTCCTCCTTATGAGGAGATTATGGACAGAATCAATGCTCTCAAATTGGCTAATTCTTTCACCCTAGACGCCACTTTGCAATTGGCTAGGTTAGCGGCTAAGAATTCTGGGTTTGCTATTGTGGCGCGCAGAGCGCTTTGGTTGAAATCTTGGTCGGCTGATGCGTCTTCCAAGAACAAGCTACTTAACATTCCTTTCAAGGGGAAAACGCTGTTTGGCCCTGACTTGAAAGAGATTATCTCGGATATCACTGGGGGTAAGGGCCACGCCCTTCCTCAGGATCGGCCTTTCAAGGCAAAAAATAAACCTAATTTTCGTCCCTTTCGTAGAAACGGACCAGCCCAAAGTGCTACGTCCTCTAAGCAAGAGGGTAATACTTCTCAAGCCAAGCCAGCTTGGAGACCAATGCAAGGCTGGAACAAGGGAAAGCAGGCCAAGAAACCTGCCACTGCTACCAAGACAGCATGAAATGTTGGCCCCCGATCCGGGACCGGATCTGGTGGGGGGCAGACTCTCTCTCTTCGCTCAGGCTTGGGCAAGAGATGTTCTGGATCCTTGGGCGCTAGAAATAGTCTCCCAAGGTTATCTTCTGGAATTCAAGGGACTTCCCCCAAGGGGGAGGTTCCACAGGTCTCAGTTGTCTTCAGACCACATAAAAAGACAGGCATTCTTACATTGTGTAGAAGACCTGTTAAAAATGGGAGTGATTCATCCCGTTCCATTAAGAGAACAAGGGATGGGGTTCTACTCCAATCTGTTTATAGTTCCCAAAAAAGAGGGAACGTTCAGACCAATCTTAGATCTCAAGATCTTAAACAAGTTTCTCAAGGTTCCATCGTTCAAGATGGAAACCATTCGAACTATTCTTCCTTCCATCCAGGAAGGTCAATTCATGACCACGGTGGATTTAAAGGATGCGTATCTACATATTCCTATCCACAAGGAACATCATCGGTTCCTGAGGTTCGCATTCCTGGACAAACATTACCAGTTCGTGGCGCTTCCTTTCGGATTAGCCACTGCTCCAAGGATTTTCACAAAGGTACTAGGGTCCCTTCTAGCTGTGCTAAGACCAAGGGGCATTGCTGTAGTACCTTACTTGGACGACATTCTGATTCAAGCGTCGTCCCTTCCTCAAGCAAAGGCTCACACGGACATTGTCCTGGCCTTTCTCATATCTCACGGATGGAAAGTGAACGTGGAAAAGAGTTCTCTATCTCCGTCAACAAGGGTTCCCTTCTTGGGAACAATAATAGACTCCTTAGAAATGAGGATTTTTCTGACAGAGGCCAGAAAAACAAAACTTCTAGACTCTTGTCGGATACTCCATTCCGTTCCTCTTCCTTCCATAGCTCAGTGCATGGAAGTGATCGGGTTGATGGTAGCGGCAATGGACATAGTTCCTTTTGCACGCATTCATCTAAGACCATTACAACTGTGCATGCTCAGTCAGTGGAATGGGGACTATACAGACTTGTCTCCGAAGATACAAGTAAATCAGAGGACCAGAGACTCACTCCGTTGGTGGCTGTCCCTGGACAACCTGTCACGAGGGATGACATTCCGCAGACCAGAGTGGGTCATTGTCACGACCGACGCCAGTCTGATGGGCTGGGGCGCGGTCTGGGGATCCCTGAAAGCTCAGGGTCTTTGGTCTCGGGAAGAATCTCTTCTACCGATAAATATTCTGGAACTGAGAGCGATATTCAATGCTCTCAAGGCTTGGCCTCAGCTAGCGAGGGCCAAGTTCATACGGTTTCAATCAGACAACATGACAACTGTTGCGTACATCAACCATCAGGGGGGAACAAGGAGTTCCCTGGCGATGGAAGAAGTGACCAAAATCATTCTATGGGCGGAGTCTCACTCCTGCCACCTGTCTGCTATCCACATCCCAGGAGTGGAAAATTGGGAAGCAGATTTTCTGAGTCGTCAGACATTGCATCCGGGGGAGTGGGAACTCCATCCGGAAATCTTTGCCCAAGTCACTCAGCGGTGGGGCATTCCAGACATGGATCTGATGGCCTCTCGTCAGAACTTCAAAGTTCCTTGCTACGGGTCCAGATCCAGGGATCCCAAGGCGGCTCTAGTGGATGCACTAGTAGCACCTTGGACCTTCAAACTAGCTTATGTGCTCCCGCCGTTTCCTCTCATCCCCAGGCTGGTAGCCAGGATCAATCAGGAGAGGGCGTCGGTGATCTTGATAGCTCCTGCGTGGCCACGCAGGACTTGGTACGCAGATCTGGTGAATATGTCATCGGCTCCTCCTTGGAAGCTACCTTTGAGACGAGACCTTCTTGTTCAGGGTCCGTTCGAACATCCGAATCTGGTTTCACTCCAGCTGACTGCTTGGAGATTGAACGCTTGATCTTATCGAAGCGAGGATTCTCAGATTCTGTTATCGATACTCTTGTTCAGGCCAGAAAGCCTGTAACTAGAAAGATTTACCACAAAATTTGGAAAAAATATATCTGTTGGTGTGAATCTAAAGGATTCCCTTGGGACAAGGTTAAGATTCCTAGGATTCTATCCTTCCTTCAAGAAGGATTGGAAAAAGGATTATCTGCAAGTTCCCTGAAGGGACAGATTTCTGCCTTGTCTGTGTTACTTCACAAAAAGCTGGCCGCTGTGCCAGATGTTCAAGCCTTTGTTCAGGCTCTGGTTAGAATTAAGCCTGTTTACAAACCTTTAACTCCTCCTTGGAGTCTCAATTTAGTTCTTTCAGTTCTTCAGGGGGTTCCGTTTGAACCCTTGCATTCCGTTGATATTAAGTTATTATCTTGGAAAGTTTTGTTTTTAGTTGCAATCTCTTCTGCTAGAAGAGTTTCAGAATTATCTGCTCTGCAGTGTTCTCCTCCTTATCTGGTGTTCCATGCAGATAAGGTGGTTTTACGTACTAAACCTGGTTTTCTTCCAAAAGTTGTTTCTAACAAAAACATTAACCAGGAGATTATCGTACCTTCTCTGTGTCCGAAACCAGTTTCAAAGAAGGAACGTTTGTTGCACAATTTGGATGTTGTTCGCGCTCTAAAATTCTATTTAGATGCTACAAAGGATTTTAGACAAACATCTTCCTTGTTTGTTGTTTATTCTGGTAAAAGGAGAGGTCAAAAAGCAACTTCTACCTCTCTCTCTTTTTGGATTAAAAGCATCATCAGATTGGCTTACGAGACTGCCGGACGGCAGCCTCCCGAAAGAATCACGGCTCATTCCACTAGGGCTGTGGCTTCCACATGGGCCTTCAAGAACGAGGCTTCTGTTGATCAGATATGTAGGGCAGCGACTTGGTCTTCACTGCACACTTTTACCAAATTTTACAAGTTTGATACTTTTGCTTCTTCTGAGGCTATTTTTGGGAGAAAGGTTTTGCAAGCCGTGGTGCCTTCCATTTAGGTGACCTGATTTGCTCCCTCCCTTCATCCGTGTCCTAAAGCTTTGGTATTGGTTCCCACAAGTAAGGATGACGCCGTGGACCGCACACACCTATGTTGGAGAAAACAGAATTTATGTTTACCTGATAAATTACTTTCTCCAACGGTGTGTCCGGTCCACGGCCCGCCCTGGTTTTTTTTAATCAGGTCTGATAATTTATTTTCTTTAACTACAGTCACCACGGTACCATATGGTTTCTCCTATGCAAATATTCCTCCTTAACGTCGGTCGAATGACTGGGGTAGGCGGAGCCTAGGAGGGATCATGTGACCAGCTTTGCTGGGCTCTTTGCCATTTCCTGTTGGGGAAGAGAATATCCCACAAGTAAGGATGACGCCGTGGACCGGACACACCGTTGGAGAAAGTAATTTATCAGGTAAACATAAATTCTGTTTTTTTTTTTCTTACTGAAATATTGCAATATTTGTTTAATGCCATTTTTGTCTTTTATTTTCTCAGGAGTTACAAAAACTCACAACTTATCATACCAGGACTGTGAGTCTCTCCAGGCCGTATACAATCCAGAAACCTGTCCTAATGTACTGAGAGCACCAGCAAGGTGAGAGTGTTCATTCAAACATTTTATAAAATGAACTCTGGGGATGATCCTAAATTCGCAAAGAAAAGTTAAATAAAGCTCCAGTTAGAAAATGTTTTTCCCATTCTTTTTGATTCACTAAGCTGTTAGCTTTTACCCACTTGATGTCTGTTCATATTTTTTTAGTGCATCTAATTCAGTAAGTAAGACTGAGCAAGCGTATGGACCTGGAAGACATGCTACCTTTTAATGGCTGAATCTCGAAATGTAGCAAAGGAAAATTAGGAGATCATATGAAAGTTGGAAGAGACAGTGCCATTTGTAAAAAGGGATACTAAACCCACATTTTTTTTTCTTTCATGATTCAGAGCATGCAATTTTAAGCAACTTTCTAATTTACTACTATTATCAATTTTTCTTTGTTCTCTTGGTATTTTTATTTGAAAAGAAGAATTGTAACCTTAGGAGCCGGACCATTTCTTCTTAAAGACACGATGAGTCCACGGATCATCTTTATTACTTATGGGATATTCACCTCCTGGTCAGCAGGAGGAGGCAAAGAGCACCACAGCAGAACTGTTAAATAGCTCCTCCCTTCCCTCCCACTCCAGTCATTCTCTTTGCCTACGTTAGTGATAGGAAGAGGTAAAGTGAGGTGTTAGATTAGATTCTTTAATCAAGAGTTTATTATTTTTAAAGTAGTGCCAGTGTGTGCTGCTTTGTTCTAGGGTGTAGCCGTAGTCCATATCAGTCTCGTCAGTAGAGCTTTTGGTGGCTTTAGAGGAATTGGAACTTGTGGGACATCATTCTCACTGTGCCTCCCATATTGATCTGCCCTACCTTTGGAAAACCTGAGAGACTCTAACTCAGGAATTTCTCTTCATCCACAGGCCTATGTGAGTGATAGGACCTTTCAAGTCTGGGTTCTGCCTTGCGGCCAGGCAGCATATGAGGTAAGTGCTGACTTTTTTCTTTTGCAAGATGTACCGAATCCACTGATTCATCCTAACTTGTGGAATATTGTCCTTCCTGACAGGAAGTAGCAAAGAGAGCACCACAGCAGAGCTGTCTATATAGCTCCCCCCTTAACTCCATCCCCCAGTCATTCTCTTTGCTGGCTCTAAGCAGGAAGGGTAAAGAGAAGAGGTGTTAAACTGTTAGTTTTTATTTCTCTTGTTAAGTGTATCCAGTCCACGGATCATCCATTACTTGTGGGATATTCTCCTTCCCAACAGGAAGTTGCAAGAGGATCACCCACAGCAGAGCTGCTATATAGCTCCTCCCCTCACTGCCATATACAGTCATTCTCTTGCAACTCTCAACAAAGATGGACGTAGTAAGAGGAGAGTGGTGTGTTATAGTTAGTTTTTTAACTTCAATCAAAAGTTTGTTATTTTTAAATGGTACCGGAGTGTACTGTTTCATCTCAGGCAGCATTAGAAGAAGAATCTGCCTGTGATTTTTATGATCTTAGCAGAAGTAACTAAGATCCATTGCTGTTCTCACATATTCTGAGGAGTGAGGTAACTTCAGAGAGGGAATGGCGTGCAGGTTTTCCTGCAATAAGGTATGTGCAGTTAATATTTTTCTAGGGATGGAATTTGCTAGAAAATGCTGCTGATACCGGATTAATGTAAGTAAAGCCTTAAATGCAGTGATAGCGACTGGTATCAGGCTTATTAATAGAGATACATACTCTTATAAAAGTGTAATATAAAACGTTTGCTGGCATGTTTAATCGTTTTTATATATGTTTGGTGACAAAACTTATTGGGGCCTAGTTTTTTTCCACATGGCTGGTTTGATTTTTGCCTAGAAACAGTTCCTGATGCTTTCCACTGTTGCAATATGAGTGTGAAGGGCCTATTTTAGTGCTTTTCTGTGCAGCTAAAAATACTGACAGAGACATTCAGCTTCTTTCTGCATGATCCAGGACATCTCTGAAGGGCTCAAAAGGCTTCAAAGTCGTGTTTGAGGAGGGTAACAATCACAGTAGACTGTGGCAGTTGTTGTGACTGTGTTTAAAAAACGTTTTTGTCATTTATTATTCTGTTTTTGTTATTAAGGGGTTAATCATCCATTTGCAAGTGGGTGCAATGCTCTGCTGACTTGTTACATACACTGTAAAAATTTTGTTAGTGTAACTGCCTTTTTTCACTGTTATTTCAAATTTTGTCAAAATTTGTTTCTCTTAAAGGCACAGCAACGTTTTTATATTGCTTGTTTACTTGCTTTAAAGTATTTTCCAAGCTTGCTAGTCTCATTGCTAGTCTGTACAAACATGTCTGAAACAGAGTATACTTGTTCATTGTGTTTAAAAGCCATGGTGGAGCCCCATAGGAGAATGTGTACTAAATGTATTGATTTCACCTTAAACAGTAAAGATCAGTCTTTATCTATAAAAGAATTGTCACCAGAGGGGTCTGTCGAGGGGGAAGTTATGCCGACTAACTCTTCCCACGTGTCGGACCCTTCGCCTCCCGCTCAAGGGACGCATGCTAATATGGCACCAAGTACATCAGGGACGCCCATAGCGATTACTTTGCAGAACATGGCTGCAATCATGAATAATACCCTGTCAGAGGTATTATCCAGATTGCCTGAATTGAGAGGCAAGCGCGATAGCTCTGGGGTTAGACGAGATACAGAGCGCGTAGATGCTGTAAGAGCCATGTCTGATACTGCGTCACAATATGCAGAACCTGAGGACGGAGAGCTTCAGTCTGTGGGTGACGTCTCTGAATCGGGGAGACCTGATTCAGAGATTTCTAATTTTAAATTTAAGCTTGAGAACCTCCGTGTATTGCTTGGGGAGGTATTAGCTGCTCTGAATGACTGTGACACAATTGCAGTGCCAGAGAAATTGTGTAGGCTGGATAAATACTATGCAGTGCCGGTGAGTACTGATGTTTTTCCAATACCTAAAAGGCTTACAGAAATTATTAGTAAGGAGTGGGATAGGCCCGGTGTGCCCTTTTCCCCACCTCCTATATTTAGAAAAAAAGTTTCCAATAGATGCCACTACACGGGACTTATGGCAGACTGTCCCTAAGGTGGAGGGAGCAGTTTCTACTTTAGCAAAGCGTACCACTATCCCGGTTGAGGACAGTTGTGCTTTTTCAGATCCAATGGATAAAAAAATTAGAGCGTTACCTTAAGAAAATGTTTATTCAACAAGGTTTTATTTTACAGCCCCTTGCATGCATTGCGCCTGTCACTACTGCGGCGGCATTCTGGTTTGAGGCCCTGGAAGAGGCCATCCATACAGCTCCATTGACTGAAATTGTTGACAAGCTTAGAATTCTTAAGCTAGCTAACTCATTTGTTTCTGATGCCATTGTTCATTTGACTAAACTAACGGCTAAGAATTCCGGATTTGCCATCCAGGCGTGTAGGGCGCTATGGCTCAAATCCTGGTCAGCTGATGTGACTTCAAAGTCTAAATTACTCAACATTCCTTTCAAGGGGCAGACCTTATTCGGGCCTGGTTTGAAAGAAATTATTGCTGACATTACTGGAGGTAAGGATCATACCCTTCCTCAGGACAGGGCCAAATCAAAGGCCAAACAGTCTAATTTCCGTGCCTTTCGAAATTTCAAGGCAGGTGCAGCATCAACTTCCTCTGCTTCAAAACAAGAGGGAACTTTTGCTCAATCCAAGCAGGCCTGGAAACCTAACCAGTCCTGGAACAAGGGCAAGCAGGCCAGAAAGCCTGCTGCTGCCTCTAAGACAGCATGAAGGAGCAGCCCCCTATCCGACAACGGATCTAGTAGGGGGCAGACTCTCTCTCTTCGCCCAGGCGTGGGCAAGAGATGTTCAGGATCCCTGGGCGTTGGAGATCATATCTCAGGGATATCTTCTGGACGTCAAAGCTTCTCCTCCACAAGGGAGATTTCACCTTTCAAGATTATCTGCAAACCAGATAAAGAAAGAGGCATTCCTAAGCTGCGTACAAGATCTCCTTGTAATGGGAGTTATCCATCCAGTTCTGCGGACGGAACAAGGACAGGGTTTTTTATTCAAATCTGTTTATGGTTCCCAAAAAAGAGGGAACCTTCAGACCAATTTTGGATTTAAAGATCCTAAACAAATTCCTCAGAGTTCCGTCATTCAAGATGGAAACTATTCGAACCATTTTACCCATGATCCAAGAGGGTCAGTACATGACCAGAGTGGACTTAAAGGATGCCTACCTTCATATTCCGATTCACAAGAATCATCATCAGTTCCTGAGGTTTGCCTTTCTAGACAGGCATTACCAATTTGTAGCTCTTCCATTCGGGTTGGCTACAGCCCCAAGAGTTTTTACAAAGGTTCTGGGCTCACTTCTGGCGGTCCTAAGACCGCGAGGCATAGCGGTGGCTCCTTACCTGGACGATATCCTGATACAGGCGTCAAGCTTTCAAATTGCCAAATCTCATACAGAGATAGTTCTGGCATTCCTGAGGTCGCATGGGTGGAAAGTGAACGAAGAAAAGAGTTCTCTATCTCCTCTCACGAGGGTTTCCTTCCTAGGTACTCTAATAGATTCTGTAGAAATGAAAATTTACCTGACGGAGTCCAGGTTATCAAAACTTCTAAATGCTTGCCGTGTTCTTCACTCCATTCCGCGCCCCACGGTGGCTCAGTGCATGGAAGTAATCGGCTTAATGGTAGCGGCGATGGACATAGTGCCATTCGCGCGCCTGCATCTCAGACCGCTGCAATTATGCATGCTCAGTCAGTGGAATGGGGATTACACAGATTTGTCCCCTCTACTAAATCTGGATCAGGAAACCAGAGATTCTCTTCTCTGGTGGTTATCTCTGGCCCATCTGTCCAAGGGTATGACCTTTCGCAGACCAGATTGGACAATCGTAACAACAGATGCCAGCCTTCTAGGTTGGGGTGCAGTCTGTAACTCCCTGAAGGCTCAGGGTTCATGGACTCAGGAGGAGAAACTCCTCCCAATAAATATTCTGGAGTTAAGAGCAATATTCAATGCTCTTCTGGCTTGGCCCCAGCTAGCAACACTGAGGTTCATCAGATTTCAGTCGGACAACATCACGACTGTGGCTTACATCAACCATCAAGGGGGAACCAGGAGTTCCCTAGCGATGTCAGAATTCTCCAAGATAATTCGCTGGGCAGAGACTCTTGCCACCTGTCAGCGATCCATATCCCAGGTGTAGAGAACTGGGAGGTGGATTTTCTAAGTCGTCAGACTTTTCATCCGGGGGAATGGGAACTCCATCCGGAGGTGTTTGCTCAATTGGTTCTCCGTTGGGGCAAACCAGAATTGGATCTCATGGCGTCTCGCCAGAATGCCAAGCTTCCTTGTTACGGATCCAGGTCCAGGGACCCAGAAGCGGCACTGATAGATGCTCTAGCAGCGCCTTGATTCTTCAACCTGGCTTATGTGTTTCCACCGTTTCCTCTGCTCCCTCGTCTGATTGCCAAAATCAAACAGGAAAGAGCATTGGTGATATTGATAGCGCCTGCGTGGCCACGCAGGACCTGGTGTGCAGACCTAGTGGACATGTCATCCTTTCCACCATGGACTCTGCCTCTGAGACAAGACCTTCTAATACAAGGTCCTTTCAATCATCCGAATCTACTTTCTCTGAGACTGACTGCATGGAGATTGAACGCTTGATCCTATCAAAGCGTGGCTTCTCCGAGTCAGTAATTGATACCTTAATACAGGCACGAAAGCCTGTCACCAGGAAAATTTACCACAAGATATGGCGTAAATATCTTCATTGGTGTGAATCCAAGAATTACTCATGGAGTAGGGTTAGGATTCCTAGGATATTGTCCTTCCTCCAAGAGGGTTTGGACAAAGGATTATCAGCTAGTTCTTTAAAGGGACAGATTTCTGCTCTGTCTATTCTTTTACACAAGCGTCTGGCAGAAGTTCCAGACGTTCAGGCATTTTGTCAGGCTTTAGTTAGAATTAAGCCTGTGTTTAAACCTGTTGCTCCTCCATGGAGCTTAAACTTGGTTCTTAAAGTTCTTCAAGGGGTTCCGTTTGAACCCCTTCATTCTATTGATATCAAACTTCTTTCATGGAAAGTTCTTTTTCTGATGGCTATTTCCTCGGCTCGAAGAGTCTCGGAGTTATCTGCCTTACATTGTGATTCTCCTTATCTGATCTTTCATTCTGATTAAGTTGTTCTGCGTACAAAACCTGGGTTTTTACCTAAGGTGGTTTCTAACAAGAATATCAATCAAGAGATTGTTGTTCCATCATTATGTCCTAATCCTTCTTCAAAGAAGGAACGTCTTTTGCATAATCTAGACGTAGTCCGTGCCTTGAAGTTTTACTTACAGGCTACTAAAGATTTTCGCCAAACATCTAACCTGTTTGTCGTTTACTCTGGACAGAGGAGAGGTCAGAAGGCCTCGGCAACCTCTCTTTCTTTTTGGCTTCGGAGTATAATCCGTTTAGCCTATGAGACTGCTGGACAGCAGCCTCCTGAAAGGATTACAGCTCATTCTACTAGAGCTGTGGCTTCCACCTGGGCCTTTAAAAATGAGGCCTCTGTTGAACAGATTTGCAAGGCTGCAACTTGGTCTTCCCTTCATACTTTTTCCAAATTTTAAAAATTTGATATTTTTGCTTCTTCAGAGGCTGTTTTTGGGAGAAAGGTTCTACAGGCATTGGTTCCTTCCGTTTAAGTTCCTGCCTTGTCCCTCCCATCATCCGTGTACTTTAGCTTTGGTATTGGTATCCCACAAGTAATGGATGATCCATGGACTGGATACACTTAACAAGAGAAAACATAATTTATGCTTACCTGATAAATTTATTTCTCTTGTAGTGTATCCAGTCCACGGCCCGCCCTGTCCTTTTCAGGCAGGTCTTAATTTTAATTAAACTACAGTCACCACTGCACCCTATGGTTTCTCCTTTCTCGGCTTGTTTCGGTCGAATGACTGGATATGGCAGTGAGGGGAGGAGCTATATAGCAGCTCTGCTGTGGGTGATCCTCTTGCAACTTCCTGTTGGGAAGGAGAATATCCCACAAGTAATGGATGATCTGTGGACTGGATACACTACAAGAGAAATAAATTTATCAGATAAGCATAAATTATGTTTTTATCTTCAATCAAGTGTTTGTTATTTTTAAATGGTACCGGTGTTGTACTATTTACTCTCAGGCAGGACATAGACAGCAGCCGCCTGTAAGAATTACAGCTCATTCCACTAGAGCGGTGGCTTCCACATGGGCTTTTAAAAATGATGCTTCTGTTGAACAGATTTGTAAGGCTGCGACTTGGTCTTCGCTTCATACCTTTTCCAAATTTTACAAATTTGATACTTTTGCTTCTTCGGAGGCTATTTTTGTGAGAAAGGTTTTGCAAGCAGTGGTGCCATCCATTTAGGTTCCTGTCTTGTCCCTCCCTTCATCCGTGTCCTAAAGCTTTGGTATTGGTATCCCACAAGTTAGGATGAATCCGTGGACTCGGTACATCTTGCAAAAGAAAACAGAATTTATGCTTACCTGATAAATGTCTTTCTTTTGCGATGTACCGAGTCCACGGCCTGCCCTGTCTATTCAAGACAGATAGTATTTTTTATGTAAACTTCAGTCACCTCTGCACCTTACAGTTTCTCCTTTTCTTCCTTGGCCTTCTGTCTAATGACTGGGGGGTGGAGTTAAGGGGGGAGCTATATAGACAGCTCTGCTGTGGTGCTCTCTTTGCTACTTCCTGTCAGGATGGACAATATCCCACAAGTTAGGATGAATCCGTGGACTCGGTACATCGCAAAAGAAATAAATTTATCAAGTAAGCATAAATTCTGTTTTTCTGGGGGAAGAAAACGTCTCAGAAACAAAAGGGCACTTTATTATTATTATTATTATTATTATTATTATTATTATATATTTTAACAAGCCTCATTATTATTCTTATAGTCTCCCCTTAAGCATAGGGGACATTGGGGCAGCGTTACTGCAGACACTGGGGCTTATTTTTTATTGAGTTCATGAGACAAGCAGCATTATTACTTCCTTAGTCTCCCCTTAGGCATAGGGGCCATTGGATCAGCGTTACTGCAGGCACTGGGGCTTACTCTATTTATTGAATATGAGAAGCAGCATTGTGACTTCCTTAGTCTCCCATTAACAAGCAAAGGGGACATTTGGGAAACGTTACAGCAGTTTTGGTTATTGATATGGTTGGTTCCACATCTCCCGGCGGGTTGATAATTTCAGAGCTGACCGGGGGATTTCCTTGGCCACGCCCACGATGAATGGAGGCTTAGTAAATAAGGAGGGCACTATATTTATTGTGTACATGGCTCCATTTGAGAACATAGGGGACATTGGGGCTACGTTACAGCAGTTTACGTCACTAATATGGTTGGTGCCACCTCTCCCGGCGGGTTGGTAATTTTAGAGCCGACCGGGAGATTTCCTTGGCCATGCCCATGATGGGCGTAGTGTAATTTCGCGCTCTTTTTACTCGCTATGAATCAGTGTATTTAAGGGCAACTTGCTTATATGCATGCAGATATTATTGCTGCGCATAGTCTCTAAGAAATATTTAATGCGTACTTTCTCTGGAGATCGTTTGTACAGGAATGTTAGTTTCTCTACTTTTCCTGCTCAGAAGACTTTGGCACCTCAGCAGAGTGCTGCTGAGGTGTAGGGATTTTTTATTCATTCATTTTAAGCATGTTATCCCAATAACATAAAAAAAAAAAGTACTATTTAAAGAGAAAAGTAACATTTTTAGATTTTTCTGTATTTCTAATAAAAATGTTATCTTAAGGTCAGAAATGGATCTAGGGGCTTACAAGGTGTCACTTGTTCACTATGTATTATGCCAATGTGGAACCACCAACCTTTTTTTCTGTCCCTCATGTCTTGAGAGATTAAAATTTACTCTGAACCAAAATTTTCTAATGAGGATGCTGTTTGGGAATCTATAGACAATACTCGCAGCTTTTGTCTTCAGAGTTTATCGCCCTCACATGCAGTGCCCTGCGATTCCTCTCAAGCTCCCGTTGGAGTTACTTTAAAGGACATCGCTTCTCTCATGTTTTTTCTGCAGTTTCAGATGCGTTGTCTGCTTTTCCAATGTTGCAGGGAAAGCGTAAGAGGAAAATCAGTAAGCAAGGGTTCTGACGCAGTTGTTGCTATTTCTGATGCCACCTCCCAGAAGCCTGAGGAGGAGGATACCGTAGTAGCATCTGAAGGTGAAATTTCAGATTCTGACAGTGTAATTCCTCTTTCTGATACTGAAGTTGTAGCCTTTGGGTTTAAGCTAGACAGCAACTCCACGGTCGTTGTTATTCCTAAGAAATCCAGTAAGCTAAACACATCTTTGAAGGTACCTTCCTCGATAGAGGTTTTTCCGGTACCTGACGAGCTTCTGAGATCATTGCTGAGGAGTGGGAGAGACCGGGTACCCCTTTTTCTCCATCTCCCATTAAAAAAAAAATAAGGTTTTCCATAGCCGACTCAGTTGAGGAGGCTTGGCAAACAGTCCCCAAGGTGGAAGGAGCTGTTTCCACCTTAGCTAATAGAACTACTATACCCATAGAGGATAGTTGGGTTTCTAAAGATCCTATGGACATAAAATTAGAGATTACTCAAAAAGATGTAGGTGCACTGGGGCTTACAATGGAAGCCAACTGTGTGAATTGCTACCGTCACTAATGCGGCATATTGGTTTGATGCGTTGCTATCTGGACAGTAACTCCACTGGATCAAATCCAAGATAGGATAAAAGCTCTTAAATTGGCTAATTCATTTATTACGGATGCTTACCTTCAAGTTATCAAGTTGGGAGCAATTATTTCCGTTTTTCTCTGTCCTAGCTTAGCTGTCTAGCAAGCGGAAGGTTTGCAGTTTGAAACCAGATGCAGCTATTTTCACCTTGAATGTGTGCTAGCAAGCTGTTTTAACAGAGGCTAAAACCTTGGTCTGTGGACGTATCCTCTAAGTCTAAGCTTTTAGCGATTCCTTGCAAGGGGAAGACCTTGTTTGGATCTGGCTTGACGGAAATAATCTGATATTACGGGAGGTAAGGGTCATCATCTCCCTCAGGATTAGAGAAACAATACAAGAAGCCTGCTATTGCATGGCAGCATGAAGGGCATGTCTCTGATCCGAGATCGGATCTGATGGGGGGCAGATTTTCCCTCTTCGCTTAGGCTTGGGTTTGGAGGATCCCTGGGCAATAGAAATCGTGTCCCAGGGATACAAACTAGAGTTCAAAAGTTTTCCTCCCAGAGGCAGGTTTCTGCTTCATGATTATCTGTAGACCAGACAAGAGGAGAGGCGTTTTTACTCTGTATAGAAGTTCTCTCCGACCTTGGAGTGATAGTTCCTTTTCCGATTCAGGAACATGGTTTGGGATTTTCTTCCAATCTGTTCGTGGTTCCTAATAAAAAGGGAACCTTCAGGTCTATTTTAGATCTCTAGAGTCTAAACAGATTCCTCAGAATACCGTCCTTCAAGATGGAAACTATTCGTTCCATTTTCCTTTGATCCAAGAGGGTCAGTTTATGAAAAAAAAAAAGTGTATTTAAAGGACGCTTATTTGCATGTTTCCATTCTCAGAGATCATCACAAGTTCCTGAGGTTTGTCTTGTTAGACTAACGCTTCCAATTTGTGACTCTTCCTTGCGGTCTTGACATAGCTCCCAGAATTTTCACAAAGGATCTGGGATTGTTGTTGGCGGTGCTTCGGCTACAGGACATTGCAGGGGGGTGCCTTATCTGGATGACATCAACAGTCCAGGCACCATCTTTTCAATAAGCAAGATCCTCATGGACATTGTGTTATCTTCCCTACGATCTATCGGGTGGAAGGTGAATTTGGAAAAGAGTTCCTTATTCCCTACTTCAAGGGTACCTTTCTTGGAAACCATAATAGATTCCCTATTAATGAGGATTATTCTGACAGATATTAGGCATAACCATTCTAGAGCAGAGAGCATTCTACAATGCTCCTCTGGCCTGGCCCAGTTAGCTTTGGTCCAGTTTATCAGGACATAATGTCAGTGGTTTACTTCATGCATTAGGAAAGAACGAGGGTTTCTTGGCGATGACGGAGGTTTCCAAAATTATTCAGTGGGCGGAGACCCATTTTTGTTGTTTGTCGGCAATCCACATCCCAGGGGTGGACAACTGGGAGGCAGATTTTCTGAGCTGACAGACTTTTTAGGGGGAGTGGGAATTCCATCTGGAGGCGTTTTCCATTTTGATCCTCAAATGGGGTCAACTGGAATTGGATCTCATGGCATCCAGGCAGAATGACAAGCTTCCGAGGTACGGGCCGAGATCCAGAGTTCCTCAGGCGGCGCTGATAGCTGCTCTGGCGGCCCCTTCGTCCTTCAATCTAGCATATCTGTTTTCCCCGTTTGCTCTCCTTTCTCGAGTGATCGGCCGGATCAAACAGGAAAGGGTTTCAGTGATTCTCATAGCTCTGGCCTGGCTTTGCAGGATCTGGTATGCAGACCTGGTGGAGATGTTGTCTCTACCTCCTTGGAGGCTTCTGCTTCAAAGGGATCTTCTGATTCAGGGTCCCTTCCATCATCCAAATCTATATTCTCTGGAACTGACTGCTTGGAGATTGAACGGTTGATTCTAGCCAAGCAAGGTTTTTCTGACTCAGTCATAGACACTTTGATTCAGGCTCGTAAGCCTGTCACTAGAAAGATTTATCACAGGATTTGGCGTAAATACCTTTATTGGTGTGAATCCAAGGGCTACTCCTGGAGTAGAGTTAGGATTCCTAGGATTTTGTTTTTTCTCCAGGAAGGATTAGAGAGAGGTTTATCTACAAGTTCTTTAAAGGGTCAAAATTTCAGCATTATCTATCCTGTTACGCAAGCGTCTAGCTGATGTCCCTGAAGTTCAGTCTTTTTGTCAGGCCTTAACCATAATTAGGCCTGTGTTTAGTGAGGTCCCCTCAGCCTTTCATCCTTCTGAGGTCGATGAAATGAGCAGCGCCTTGAGAATCTTATGGGTGATTAGCCACATAATTCATAAGTATTAGACCTTTTAAACCAGTTACTCCTCCATGGAGTCTTAATTTAGTTCTCAAGGTTCTACAAGGGGTTCCGTTTGAACCTATGCATTCCTTAGATATCAAGTTGTTATCTTGGAAGGTTTTATTTTTGGTATCAATTTCTTCTGCTCGTAGAGTGTGAGTTTTCAGCATTTCAATGTGAACTCCCTTACCTTATTTTTCATGGAGATAAGGTTGTCTTCTGTAGAAATTTGGATTTCTTCCCAAGGTTGTTTCTGATAGGAACATTAATCAGGAAATTGTTGTACCTTCCTTGTGTCCTAATCCTTCTTCTAAGAAGGAGAGGCTCTTATACAATTTGGATGTAGTTCGCGATTTAAAGTTTTATTTACAGGCGACTAAGGACTTTCGCCAGTCTTCCTCTTTGTTTGTGGTATTTTCAGGCAAACGTAGGGGACAGAAAGCTACGTCTGTTTCTCTTTCTTTTTGTCTGCAGAGTATTATACGTTTGGCATACGAGACTGCTGGTTAGCAGCCTTCTGAAAGGATTACGGCTCATTCCACTAGGGCTGTTGCTTCCTCATGGGCATTCAAGAATGAAGCTTGTGTCCCTCCCGTATCATCCGTGTACTCTAGCTTGGGTATTGGATCCCATAAGTAATGAAGATGATCCGTGGACTCATTGTGTCTTTAAGAAGAAATGGAAATGTATGCTTGCCTGATAAATTTATTTCTTCTTAGACACGATGAGTCCACGGCCTGCCCTGTCCTTTTAAGACAGGATGTTATTTATTGTAAACTTCAGTCACCTCTGCACCTTGGCGTTTCCTTTCTCTTCCTAACTTCAGTCGAATGACTGGAGTGGGAGGGAAGGGAGGAGCTATTTAACAGCTCTGCTGTGGTGCTCTTTGCCTCCTCCTGCTGACCAGGAGGTGAATATCCCTTAAGTAATGAAGATGATGTGGACTCATCGTGTCTAAGAAGAAATACATTTATCAGGTAAGCATAAATTTACTTTTTTAGTTCAGCATTTGGGTAGCGCTTGCAGATTGGTGGCTAAATGTAGCCATGAATCAGCAAGCGCTACCCAGGGTGGTGAACCAATATTGGGCCAGCTCCAATGCTTAGATTCCTGCTAATTCAAATAAAGATAGCAAGAGAAGAGAGGACATGGGACCAAGTGTAAACAACAATATCTTATGTTATTTAGGCATAATTTACATGTCATAATATGGAGGGAGGGTATAATAGCGTGGTAATAGCGTGCACTATTATAGATAGGAAAACCCTTAAAGGGACACTCAAGTTAAAATTAAACCTTCACAATTCAGATAGAGTATTTTAAACAACTTTCCAATTAACTTACATTAACAAAAAAATGTGCACATTGTTTTTATGTTTTTATTTTTTGAGTCACAATCTTCTACTGAGCATGTGCAAAAATTCACATACTGTACTTATATGCATTTGTGATTGGCTAATGTCTGTCATATAATACAGGGAGACTGGAAAAAGACATCTATTCATTTGAAGTTTAGACTAAATGATATTGTATTGTCTTGTTATCATGCATTTCTTGTTTATGCAAATCTATTGTATTTACTGGTCCTTTTAACAACCAGCGAGTTACATGGTACGTCGTGGTCATTAAGTCATTTAGAGGTTAATGGAAACATTTGCAAATCGTTAAATATATATCTTCAGCATACTTGTCATTATTACCTATAGTTGCATGAGATTTCAGAACAGCTAGCAATGTTGAAAAACAATAATTATAGGTGCAGCACTTAGGAAACACACTTACAAAAGGATTTCTGTATATTTTTGTAAATGTTAAATATTCACATCTGTTTGTCGTAGTTAAGTAATCTAGAGGAGTGGTTGGAATTTGTCACATACCCCTCAGCCCAGCAGGCGGAGTTCATAAAGGCTCTATTGTCCTTGTGAAGTATCTCATCTTGCTATTTCAAAGCTGTCAGTTTTCTAGTTTTTATTTAGTTTTAATTTATTTATGTTAAGATTTAAAGACATTTTCTTTCCAATTGGCATGGAGAGTCCACAAATCCATTCTAATTAATAGTGGGAATTCAACTCCTGGCCAGCAGAAGGAGGCAAATAACACCCCAGCAGAGCTGTTAAGTGTCAATTCTCAGTCATTCTTTGCCTCTCTCATCGGGAGGATGTGCGAAGACGGTGTCTGAAGATATTAATCCTTTATTGGGTACTTTTCCCTGCAAGCAAGGATTGGGGCTATGCTATGTCCATGTCAATCTCTTTAGTAAGATTAATGGTGGCTTTTAGCAATTAGAAGATGGCGAGGTGGTCCTTGCTTAACTTCTAAGATCAATGCTACCCCTTGATAGAAAACCAGGGTTGGTTACTCTGTTTTTTTTTTACAGTTCCCTGTTGGAGGTCGACTGAGTCTGTCAAACCTGGAGTTGGAGAGAAGAATGAAGACTGCTAACCGTGAGTCCCTGTATCCTCTGCCACAAAAGGGGGTGAGGAATTTTTATTTATTTGCTAAGTACCTTCCAGTGAGGGTGAGCAGCGAGGGAAGGGGATATATCACCCAGTTAGATATGACTTCTAGTGAAGTTTTTAATATTCTGGCTTAGATTCTCTCTCCCTGGGGCGGCAGTTCTCATCTCTCCCTAATAAATTTATTCAGAAACAACTGGCTGGCATTTGATACCTTTTAAGGAAAGGGTTCTTTCTTTCTAATGAAACGGTGAGTCCACGGATCATCATAATTACTGTTGGGAATATCACTCCTGACCAGCAGGAGGAGGCAAAGAGCACCACAGCAAAGCTGTTAAATATCACTCCCCTACCCACAATCCCCAGTCATTCTCTTTGCCTGTAACAGTTGCAAGGAGGTGGTAAAGTTTAGGTGTCTGAAAGAATTCTTCAATCAAGAGTTTGTTATTTTCAAAGCATAGCAGGTTTGCTCTGATCTTTTTCTGGGGTCTAGCCATAGTCCATGTCAGTCTCTTCAGTAGAGCAGTGGTGGCTTTTAAGCATTTGGGAACTTGTGGGGTAAAATTCCCACTGTTCCCTTATTTAAAAAACCTGAGTAGGTTTACTCAGTCTTTCCTTTTTTCCACAGGTCCATGTGAGGGAAGATGCCTTTCAAACCTTGTGAGCTGCCCTGCTGCCAGGCAGATTGTTGTGGAGGTAAGTGCTGAGTTGTATTTTCTGTATGGGAAAGAAAGATTGGCACTTGTACAGTTAATTCTTTTGAGGACGTGTACATTATTCCTGTTAGCTGAACAGGTTATTGCATGGCAGTTCGTGTGGGCACTGGACAGGAGTTTATATGTTTAATATTTTCAAACATTTACTGTGGTCCAGTCTTGGTGGGTTCCGGTTTTTGTCTCTGTGTGTTTGCTTTTACTCCCGGCTGCTTTTTCTGCGCAGTGAGTGTAATGCCGGCCGGGAGGTTCTGTTAGGTACGCCCACGATGGGTGGGGCTTGTCTGGCGCGGCAACAAGTTGCACGCTTTTTCCTCATTTACTTCCTTAGTATCGGTAGGGTGAGATTTGTTTGTGCAGCTCTTCTCTCTTACAGCGGTCTGTGGAGCGGTCGCCTGGTAGAAAGTGGATTGAGTTCGGATCTTTTTGCTGCAATATTCTCCGGTATCCAACAGGACAGGTTGGCATCTCGGCACAGCTTGCTGAGGTGTAGAGGCTGCTTGAGTTAGTTATTTTTCTTAGAGTTGTTGCTTTACAGTAATATTTTAACGTTACTTTAAAAATTAAAGGGACAGTAATGGTTTTTTGGCTTTATTTTTGAAATTTTTATTTTTTTATTCATTGTGGGGTATAGATGGACCAAGAGTCCCTGCAAGATGTTACTTTTACTTTTGTGTTTTGATGCAAATGTGGAACCACCAATCCCTTTTTGTTCCTCATGTATTGAGAGAACATTGCATTACAGGGATAGACTTTTTGAATCTGAGCCATCATTATCTAAGGCAGATGCTGTTCAGGGGTCTCCTGTTCAAGCTATGCAGCAGATTTCTCCTCCAGTGTCCCAAACTTTATCCTCTTCACATGCAGTGCCCTGCATTTCCTCTCATACTCTGGTTGGAGTTACGCTGCAAGACAGGGCTACCCATATATCCTCGGCGGTTTCTGATGCTCTGTCTGCTTTCCCTATGTTGCAGGGGAAGTGCAAAATAAAGTATAAGGTTTCTAATTCAGTTGCGGCTATGTCAAATGTTTCTTTCCATAAGTCTGAGGGTGAGATCTCAGATTCTGACAGTGTAATTCATTCTTCTGATGCTGAGGTTGTATCATTCAGGTTTAAGATAGAACACCTCCGTCTGTTGCTTAAGGAGGTTTTGGCTACTTTGGATGACTCTGACACAACGGTCATAGTGACTCCTAAGAAGTCTAGTAAGCTTAATAAGTATTTTGACGTTCCTTCCACGGTGGAAGTATTTCCTGTTCCAGACCGTGCTTCAGAGATTATTGCACTAGAGTGGGAGAAGCCTGGGATTCCCTTTTCCCCTTCTCCAATTTTTAAGAAGATGTTTCCTATTGCTGATTCTTTTAAGGAGTCTTAGCAGACGGTTCCCAAGATGGAGGGAGCAATTTCCACCTGGGCTAAGAGAACAACTATTCCTATTGATGATAGCTGTTCATTTAAGGATTCTATGGATAAGAAGTTGGAGGCGTTGCTTAAAAAGATGTATGTTCACCAGGGGTTGCAATGGCAGCCTGCAGTGTGTATTGCTACTGTCACTAGTGCGGCAGGCGCGGCAGCATATTTTGGTTTGATACGTTGTCTGATTGTATTTAGACAGATACTCCTCTTGAGGAAATCCAGGATAGGATCAAGGCGCTTAAGTTGGCCAATTCCTTTTTTACGGATGCTTCTCTACAGGCAGTACGCAGTACCACCTTATCAGAATGAAAAATAAGGAAAGGAGATTCACACTGCAACGCTGAAAGCTCTGAAACTCTTTGAGCCAAAGAAATAGCAACCATCAAGTTGGTCATCAAGTTAGGAGCAAAGATTTCTGGCTTTGCTGTATTGGCGCACAGAGCCTTATGGTTGAAGTCCTGGTCATCGGATGTGTCCTCTAAGTCTAAGCTTTTGTCGATTCCTTACAAGGGTAAGACCTTGTTTGGGCCGGGTTTAGCTGAGATTATTTCTGATATTACGGGAGGAAAGGGGCAGTCTCTTCCCTCAGGATAAGAGAAATAAGCAGAAGGGTCGTAAAAGTAATTTTCGTTCCTTTCAAACTTTTCAGGTAAGCCTTCCCCCTCCTTTTCCAAGCCGAAACAGTCTAAGTCCTCCTGGAAGTCAAATCAGTCTTGGACTAAGGTGAAGCAATCTAAGGAGCCCGTTACTGACTCTAAGTCAGCATGAAGGGTCTGCCCCGATCCGGGAATGGATCTTGTTGGGGGGGGGGGGGCAGGCTTTCTTTTTTCGCTCAGGCTTGGGTTCGGGATGTCCCGGATCCTTGGGTGGTGGACATCGTGTCCCAGGCTTACAAGTTAGAATTCAAGGCTTTTCCTCCCAGGGGCAGGTTCCTTCTCTCCAGGTTATCTGTATACCAGATAAAGAAAGAGGCGTTCAGGATCTTTCCGACATGGGAGTGATAGTTCCTGTTCTAATACAGGAGCAAGGTCTAGGATTTTATTCCAATGTAGTTCCAAAAAAGGAGGGAACCTTCAGACCAATTTTAGATCTCAAGAGCGTAAATAAGTTTCTCAAAATTCCGTCTTTCAAGATCGACACTTCGTAACATTAGAAGAACTTGAAGCCCATCTCTTTTCAGATTGTATTTGAACAGTTTTTCACCACTAGAGGGTGTTAGTTCACGTCTTTCATATAGATAACACTGTGCTCATGCACATGAAGTTATCTGGGAGCAGGCATTGATTGGCTAGACTGCAAGTCTGTCAAAAGAACTGAAAAAAGGGGCAGTTTGCAGAGGCTTAGATACAAGATAATCACAGAGGTTAAAAGTATATTATTATAACTGTGTTGGTTATGCAAAACTGGGAAATGGGTAATAAAGGGATTATCTATCTTTTTAAACAATAAAAATTCTGGTGTAGACTGTCCCTTTAACCTTGTTCAGAGTTTTTCATCAGTCTCCGTTTGAGCCTATACTTTTGGTTGTTATTGAGTTGTTATCTGGGAAGGTTTTAGTTCTCCTTGCTATTTCTTCTGCTCGCATAGTTTCTGAGCTTTCGGCTCTGCAATGTGACCCCTTACCTTATTTTTCAAGAGGATAAGGCGGTTCTTCGTACTAGGCCACGCCCATAATCTGACGTGTGAGGAGAAGGGAATGTGAATGACGCTCGGATCAAATTAACAGCCGGCAAGTACAGTTTGTTTCCCATAGCGCATTCACATGATCTCCTCGATACACACTTAGGTCCCACAGCAGACATTACAGCCACGTCCCCTGTGCTTCACTGTTACATTAAGAATTTTGCAGATACAGAGGGAGGCATATAGGAAACCTAAAAGTGCTGGAGTGGAATAGTGTGTGCATCTTTAAGGGAACAGACATACCTCATATGTTTGAGGGGACTTTTGTGAGTGAGCAATTGTTGTTTTTATATTTTCAATAAAGTGTGACTATTAACTACTACACTTAGATCGTGGATGCGCTCTTTCTCTTTTCTCTTTTTAGAGAAACATCTCTACATATTTCTTACAAAGCCTGGGAATAGACACCATTGGGCAAAGAAGGAGCAGCAACCCCATTTTTCATTGGTTTGGACTAATGAAAATGAAATAAGTACCATTGACTTGAATTTTTATATCTTCATTTTTGAATAGCTATTACTGTCATATATTGGAAAGTGTGGCGCTGTCTTAAGGTTTGGAAGTTCATTTGGTTCTTCGTACTAAGTTGGGATTTCTTCCCACGGTAGTATTGAATCGCATTATCAATCAGGAAATTGTTGTTCCTTCTTTTTTGTCCTAATCCTCCTTCTCAGAAGGATCGCCTGTTCCATAACCTGAATGTTGTGCGTGTTCTTCAATTTTTCCTGCAAATGTCTACGGATTTTTTTTTTCTCCTTATACAGAGAACAGCCAGTAACATAAGTGCCTTATATGGAGAGAGTATTGCCGTTTTTGTTGCCACAGGGTTAACTGCTGCTGTGTGGAGGAAGAGTTGCTCTGGTTCAGCGGTTCAGCTCTGTTAAAGACAAGGGAGATTTGATTTACAGTGCAGGGAGGTAGAGGGGGATTGCTCCGTGTTAGGCTGCTGTAAATCAAACCTCTGTTGTCTCTAACAGAGCTGAACTGCTGAACCAGAGCAACTCTTCCTCCACACTAACAGCATTAAATCAACAGAATGGTGCATGCCTAATTTCCTACCTTAGCACTGGAGTCCAGCAGAAAACATTCTTGCAGCCATGCCCTCTTTCACTGGCTCTCCACGGGGCCCGCCCATTGGCTGATGTGACTGTCCTCCCTTCCTACTGCCACAAGCACACGCCCCCAATTGTCCCAGAGTGGAGCTAAGGGAGCTGGCTGCGACCTGTGTGTGTAGTGTCTGGCACGCTAAGTGATCATCGCTCCCTGTCATGAGCAGCCTGTCTGTCTCTATGTGCGGAGCATGCAGAATCACTGCGCTGCCGCGCACGTTACAGGGAACATTGGTTATGAGGTAGATATTGAGACGCCAAGACACATGCGGCACTGATCAGTCACAGGTGAGAAGGGGAATCGGACGCTGCTAGACGGGTCTAAAGAAGAACAGGTACTCGATTTTATTTGGGACAGTATTGTACAGTAACCTGTTTTACCCGAAGAGAATATAAATTGAGAAATAACTCTCTATAAACATAATCGGCCATAACGCTCGTGTACATCTGAATTGCCATTATCTATCTTTATACAGCTGGGTATACAAATACCATTTGAACGTTCAAAGATATGGACATTTATGCCTAACTCTCTATATATTGGGGCAGCATAGGTTAACACTATCTAAAGTATCAAAATTATCATTGTTTTTATATTTTCTATATTTCATATAGGGGAGACGTCCCTCAAATGATGTTTTTATTGTAACATGTATTTTATATTCTATTTTATTTTATAAATATATTGCTACTCACAGTAATTATTTAAAATATTCTTGTCTGTGTATCTTTCCAGAGTGTTGGTTAATATAGTTATATAGATTTGTACACCAGATAGTTTAAATCATTGTGGAAATATTTAATCCATTTCACCTTATATTCACCTATTTATTTTATATAATCACATATTCTATACTGATAAATATCATTTAATTTTTTATATACCTTCAGCTATTATATAGCGCACCTAACACCCCTATTCACTTATCTATCGTTTTTTGAAAGACGGAAGGATCTTTCTAATTTTTTGGGTGCTTGGTATCTACCTTTATTACCAGCGCACTGCTTAACACCCCACACCCTCTAAGATATTGAGTTGTTGATTATAATAGAGGGTAACTTGCAACTCAAGGCTCTCTCAAGAGGTGGGGACAAATCTTTATTAATTTTGCATTTTTCGTGTGGTAATTGAGACTGAGGATATCACCTTTTAATTCAAGATGGAACACCTGCGTTCCCAATTGAGGGAGGGGTTGAAAACTTTAGGAGTACAGGGTTCAAAACCTGTGTAAGAGAAACCTGTATACAGGTTAAACATAATCTTCAGTCCTAAGTGAAAGGCACCGGATATTTTTCCTGTACCAACCTTAATCTCTGAGATAATTTCTAGTGAATTGGATAATCCGAGAGTTCTTTTTACCCATCTCCCACCTTTAAGAGACTTTTTCCAGTCCCTGAGGCAAATTTGGAAGTATTGGGGGACTATCCCCAAAGTAGATGGCACAATCTCTACTCTTTCCAGGAGAACCAGTTTCCGTTAGAGGATAGTACATCTTTTAACGATCCCATGGATAGGAAGCTGGAAGCTTTTCTAAGGCCTGTTATTTCAACCAGCAGTTGGAATTCCTGCTGTAGCTGGTGCTGCGGAATTCTGGTGTGATTTTCGTAATGATTTTATTTCTGTGGAATCCCCTCTGGAGGATATATATGATTGTATCCAGTGTTTAAAGAGGGTGAATGCTTTCATTAGTGATGCCATCATTCAGATAGTTCATCTTAATGCTAAGGGCACAGCTTTAGCTGTTATTTGCCAAAGGGCTTTTGGCTGAAATCTGGGTCAGCGGACATAGTTTCAAAATCTAGATTGCTGACCTTAGTGTTTAAGGGAATGACTCATTTTGGTCCTGGTCTGGACGCCATTATTTCTACAGTCACAGGAGGAAAGGGAGCCTTCTTACCCCAGGAAAAGAAGGGTAGACCCAAGGGTAGGTCCAGTAACAGTTTTCGTTCGTTTTGCCAGAACAAAAAACTAAAATCATCCTCTACCTATTAGGGGCGAGATAACATCTTACACTGTTAATCACTGTAGGGAAAAAAAATGCTAGATGACAACCACATACTGTAGTTATTTAAATAACCCCACTAAGGAAACAAACGGCTATTATGAAAATAAGAAAGAGAGGGATACCTATTTACACTTGTTAAAGGAAACATATAACATACATAGACATGGGATATTTTACAGGATGGGGAACAAGCCAGGTAAATTACTTTCCAACGTAGTCTAGAACATATATACAAGCTATGTGTAAGGGGGAGGTCAGGGCGACAAACACATCTGAGATATTGGGCATACTGAGGGAATATTACCATACACTAACATTCACTAATATACATTTCTGACATTCAAAAACAAAGCAAAAACAAATCAGTGACCAATATAGCCACCTTTCTTTGCAAGGACACTCAAAAGGCCTGCCATCCATGGATTCTGTCAGTGTTTTGATCTGTTCACCATCAACATTGCGTGCAGCAGCAACCACAGCCTCCCAGACACTGTTCAGAGAGGTGTACTGTTTTCCCTCCTTGTAAATCTCACATTTGATGATGGACCACAGGTTCTCAATGGGGTTCAGATCAGGTGAACAAGGAGGCCATGTCATTAGATTTTCTTCTTTTATACCCTTTCTTGCCCAGCCACGCTGTGGAGTACTTGGACGCGTGTGATGGAGCATTGTCCTGCATGAAAATCATGTTTTTCTTGAAGGATGCAGACTTCTTCCTGTACCACTGCTTGAAGAAGGTGTCTTCCAGAAACTGGCAGTAGGACTGGGAGTTGAGCTTGACTCCATCCTCAACCCGAAAAGGCCCCACAAGCTCATCTTTGATGATACCAGCCCAAACCAGTACTCCACCTCCACCTTGCTGGCGTCTGAGTCGGACTGGAGCTCTCTGCCCTTTACCAATCCAGCCACGGGCCCATCCATGTGGCCCATCAAGACTCACTCTCATTTCATCAGTCCATAAAACCTTAGAAAAATCAGTCTTGAGATATTTCTTGGCCCAGTCTTGACGTTTCAGCTTGTGTGTCTTGTTCAGTGGTGGTCGTCTTTCAGCCTTTCTTACCTTGGCCATGTCTCTGAGTATTGCACACCTTGTGCTTTTGGGCACTCCAGTGATGTTGCAGCTCTGAAATATGGCCAAACTGGTGGCAAGTGGCATCTTGGCAGCTGCACGCTTGACTTTTCTCAGTTCATGGGCAGTTATTTTGCGCCTTGGTTTTTCCACACGCTTCTTGCGACCCTGTTGACTATTTTGAATGAAACGCTTGATTGTTCGATGATCACGCTTCAGAAGCTTTGCAATTTTAAGAGTGCTGCATCCCTCTGCAAGATATCTCACTATTTTTGACTTTTCTGAGCCTGTCAAGTCCTTCTTTTGACCCATTTTGCCAAAGGAAAGGAAGTTGCCTAATAATTATGCACACCTGATATAGGGTGTTGATGTCATTAGACCACACCCCTTCTCATTACAGAGATGCACATCACCTAATATGCTTAATTGGTATTAGGCTTTCGAGCCTATACAGCTTGGAGTAAGACAACATGCATAAAGAGGATGATGTGGTCAAAATACTCATTTGCCTAATAATTCTGCACTCCCTGTATATAAGAAACAAGAGGTGGACACACAGACACAGGAACAATTCTGGAAAAATATAAAACTGCCACAGATCTTGAGGAAACAAATAGAACAAATTAACGCACCAATAGGGCTGCAAGAGGTGAGACAGGATATTAAAAACTCTCCGGGAGGAAAGGCGGATGGACTACCCGTAGAGTATTATAAACTGCTGATTGAGGATGTCTCACCTGAAATTAGAGATTTATACGATCAATACTTACGCACAGACAATATTCCTAGCTCCCTATTCACTGATGCACATATATGTCTGATTCCCAAACCAGAGAAAGACCAGGAGTTACCGAGCTCTTACAGGCCTATATCTCTGTTAAACAGCAATTATAAGTTGCTGGCAAAGATTATGCAGACAGATTAGCAGTCATACTTCCCCTCGTGATACACTCGGATCAAACAGGATTTGTTAAAAATAGAACATTAACCACTAATATCTGGAAGGTGCTGGCGGTTGTCAATCATTACTGGGCGGAGGGCAAGGGGGGAAGAGGGGAGGAACTGTCGGACGCCTGTCTCCTGTCACTAGACGTGGAGAAGGCGTTCAACAGAGTTGAGTGGCCCTACCTGTTTGACACCCTGGAGAGATTTGGGTTTCAGGGAAACTTTGTATGTCTGTTACATAAATTATACAGCATCCCAAAAGCCTCATTAATAGTCAATGGGCAGCTGTCTGCTCCCTTTTCGCTTGCAAGGGGGACCAGACAGGGCTATTTGACTTGGCTATAGAGCCAATGGCCATCCGTCTAAGAGAATTGTTAGAGGGTATCGAGGTGCATTCTGCGAAGGTAAAGATTTTGCTATACGCGGATGACATGTTATTTGTTCACAGCCCAAACGCAGCCATTCTTTTAATAATGGCAGAGATAGAAAGATTTGGTAGTTTTTCAGGGTTTAAAATATACGTGGAAAAATCAGAGCTACTTTGGCTGCGCCGGGGAAAAGCGAAATTGCCATTAGACTCGCAATTTAAGATAGTGACACGTTCATTCAGATATTTAGGCATCCAAATTGCTGCAAACTCTTCTCAGTGGTACACACTCAACATCACCCCTGTAGTACGAAATACAGAAGAGACTTTGAGAAAATGGCTGCATTTGCCACTGTCTTTGATGGGTAGGGTGTGCATAATAAAAATGGTGGTCTTTCCCCGCTTGCTGTTTGTGCTACAGGCACTCCCTTTGTTACTCAGTCACGGGGATGTCACTATATTGCACTTAACATACTTGAGATTCCTGTGGCAGGATAAAAAGAAACGGATAGGATTGTATAAACTCTTTAATCCCGCATGTCAGGGTGGATTAAAGCTGCCTAATACAAAGTGGTACAATTGGGAAGCGCTCGCCAAAATAGCGTTAGACTGGCTGATAAAGGGATAGGTAAATTTACACATAAGGATCTGGAAGAGGGGATTGCCTTCCCGATCACATTAGCGTCTCTCCCATTCCTAAAGTTGGCACAACTCTCAGACCAAGTTAGAAATAACTTAATTTTCAAGGGGCTGATTCTAGCTTGGAGGAGAATGTCTATGGAATGGGGTAAGAAGGGTTCAGGTACCAAACTAAAGCCAATTAGAGGAAATATGTAATTCATTCCGGGTGTCACTGAGTACAAACATTGGGAGTTAAAGGGTCTTAGGCTGGTGGGGCAATTACTGGATAAGGTAAATAAATGTGTTTTGACTTTTGACCAGATTAAGGAAAAATACCAGATACCACAGCAGCAATATTTATTCTACTAGATACGACGAGTCCACAGATTCATCCTTACTTGTGGATATTATCCTCTTGCTAACAGGAAGTGGCAAAGAGCACCACA
This sequence comes from Bombina bombina, assembly GCF_027579735.1. NCBI lineage: Eukaryota > Metazoa > Chordata > Amphibia > Anura > Bombinatoridae > Bombina > Bombina bombina. The sequence goes on along the minus strand of NC_069507.1, from coordinate 126,793,355 downwards.
GCAGAGCTGTGTATATATATAGCTCCTCCCTTCTCTCCACCCCCAGTCATTCTCTTTGCCTATACTAGTAAGAGGTAAAGTGAAAGAGGTGTTAAAATGATAGTTTTTATTTTCTTCAAGCAAGACTTTTATTTTAAATGGTACCGGTGAGTGCTATTTTTCCTCAGGCAGCAGATGGAAGAAGATTTCTGCCTGGAGGTTGATGATCTTAGCAGTTGTCACTAAGATCCAGAGGAGTTCCCACAGAATGGCTGAGGAGTACTTGAGAAGATTCAGTGTGGGGAACGTTTTTCATGCTACAAGTATTGAGGTATGTTCAGTCATTTATTTCTGGAGAGACTGTGATATTTCAGAACAGGCTGACATAGTTCCCATGAGGGAAGGGGTAAGCAGTAATCCTATATATATGAAGGGGTATTACTGGGACCTGTGTATTAATGTTTATGGACTAAATGCAGCAAAGGAATGGCAGCATGGTTAACACTGGGGCAACATAACGTTTTTATTGCAGAAACGTTTTTATGTTCACTGTTACTGAGCATTGTACTGGAGGTTTTCACATGGCTTATATGGTTATTTGGGATACAAAACCCCACATGGCTAGTTTCTATACCGCTTTATAGCGGGGGGGGGGGGGGGTTTAGGCAGAGAGACATCGCATAGGATGGGTGGGGCCTAATTTTCGCGCCTCAGATGCACAGTTGATCTTCACATGAAGGCAGCAACTTCAGCTCTGGTTGGACGCAAACTGAAGACATAGGCTAACTGAGTTATAGTGAGACTTCTCAGACCCCTGAGGGCAGGTAGGCGCCACAGCAGAGCTGTGGCGAGGTGCAGGGGGTTGTTAATCTATTTTTTATAACGTTTTTGGGTTCCGTTCTCTCCCCCTCCTACTTTTAAGAAAATGTTTCCCATATCTGACACCATTCGGGATTCCTGGCAAACGGTCCCTAAGGTGGAGGGAGCTATTTCTACCCTAGGTAAGAGTACAACTATACCTATTGAGGACAGTTGTGCTTTCAAAGACCCTATGGATAAAAAATTAGAGGGTCTTCTAAAGAAATTGTTTATTCATCAGGGTTTTCTTCTACAACCTATAGCGGGCATTGTTCCAGTTACTACTGCAGCAGATTTTTGGTTTGAGGCTCTAGAGGAGTCCCTTAAGGTTGAGACCCCATTAGATGATATTTTGGATAGAATTAAGGCTCTCAAGCTAGCTAATTCTTTTATTACCGATGCCGCTTTTCAAATGGCTAAATTAGCGGCAAAAAAATGCAGGCTTTGCCATTTTAGTGCGTAGAGCGTTATGGCTTAAATCTTGGTCTGCTGATATGTCATCAAAATCTAAGCTTTTAACTATTCCTTTTAAAGGTAAGACCCTATTCGGGCCTGAACTTAAAGGAAATCATTTCTGACATTACTGGAGGTAAAGGTCATGCCCTGCCTCAGGACTCAAGACTGTTAAGATGAGGGCTAAACAAAATAATTTTCGTTCCTTTCGAATGCGAACATGCAAATTATTTGCCTAAATTCAAATGCCTCTGGCTTTGCGGTCCTAGCCCGCAGGGCGCTCTGGTTGAAGTCTTGTTCTGCGCATATGACTTCTAAGTCCAGACACCCTTCCCTTCAAGGGAAAGATTTTATTTGATCCGGGCCTGGACTCCATTATTTCTACGATTACCTGAGGCAAGAGTGCCTTCCTACCGCAAGATTAGAAGAACAAGTCTAAGAGACTACAATCTTCTAATTTTCGTTCTGACAAATCCCAACGACAACAATCCTCCTCCAAGCCTGATCAATCCAAGAGTACTTGGAAGTCGGCTCAGTCCTGGAATAAAACTAAGCAGAATAAGAAGCCCGCCGAAAAACAAATTGGCATGAAGAGGCGGCCCCCTATCCGGGATCGGATCAAGTAGGGGGCAGACTGTCTCTTTTTTCAGATGCCTGGTTCAAGGACGTACAGGATCCGTGGGTCCTGGAGGTGGTATCTCAGGGATACAAGATAGGCTTCAAATCTCATCCGCCAAGGGGCAGATTCCTTCTCTCGAATCTGTCTACCAGACCAGAAAAGAGGGATGCCTTTCTAGGGTGCGTTCGGGATTAGGAGTTGTTGTCCCGGTGCCTATGGAAGAAAGAGGTTTGGGGTTTTATGCAAACCTTTTTCGTGGTCCCAAAGAAGGGAAATTTCAGTCCAATTCTGGACCTAAAGTGTTTAAACAAATTTCTCAGTGCCCCTTCTTTCAAGATGGAGATAAGGTCCATCCTTTAATTCAGGAAGGCCAGTTTATGACCACTATAGATCTGAAGGACGCTTACTTTCAATTCCTGAGGTTTGCATACCTGGACCAGCACTAGCTACTGCTCCAAGAAGCTTTACGAAGGTTCTGGGGGCTCTTCTAGCCGTTGCCAGAACTCAGGGTATTGCAGTAGCCCCATACTTGGACGATATTCTGGTGCAAGCACCATCCTTTCGTCTTGCGGAAAAATTCTCTGAGTCCCTTCTCAGTCTTCTTCGATCACATGGATGGAAGATAACTTGGAAAAGAGTTCTCTTATCCCAAGTACCAGGGTGGAATTCCTGGGTACTATAATAGACTCCATATCCATGAGGATATTTCTAACAGACCAGAGATGTTGCAAGCTCTGTGGCTCAGTGTATAGAGGTGATTTGTCTCATGGTGTCCTACATGGACATCATTCCTTTTGCCAGGTTTCGTCTCAGACCTTTACAACTGTGCATGCTGAGGCAGTGGAACGGCGATCATTTAGATCTGTATTAACGGATTGTATTAGACAGCCGGTCGAAAGAATCGCTCTCTTGGTGGCTCTGTCCAGATCATCTTTCCCGAGGAACATGCTTGTTAAGATCATCCTGGGAGATTGTGATTACGGACGCAAGCCTATCCGGATGGGGAGCTGTTTGGGGTGCCAGGAAGGCAAAGGGGTGGTGGACTCAGGAGGAGTCCTCCCTCCCGGTCAATATTTTGAAACTACGGGCAATATTCAAGGCCTTGAAGGCTTGGCCACTTCTGGGTTCGTCCCAATTTATCAGATTCCAATCAGACAATATAACCTCGGTAGCTTACATCAACCATAAGGGGGGAACGAGAAGTTCCTTGGCAATGAAGGAAGTTTCTCAGATTCTGGAGTGGGCAGAGGCCCACAGCTGTTCGCTGTCAGTGATCCACATTCCGGGTGTGGACAACTGGGTAGTGGATTTTCTCAGCAGGCAATCCTTCCATCCAAGGGAATGGTCTCTCCATCCCAAAGTGCTTGCAGAGATATGCAGCAAGTGGGGGACGCCAGAGATAGATCTCATGGCGTCCTGTCTCAATACCAAGCTACCCAGGTACGGGTTGAGGGATCCCCAAGTGGATCTAATAGATGCACTAGCAGTGCCTTGGAGGTTCAAACTCATATATCTTTTTCCTCCATTACCGCTTCTTCCTTGAGTGGTGGCCCGCATCAAGCAGGAGCGGGTATCAGTAATCCTGATTGCTCCATCGTGGCCGTGAAGGACGTGGTTCGCCAATCTAGTGGGGATGTCCTCATTTCCTCAGTGGAAGTTACCTTGTTGCAGAGACCTGCTGATACAAGGTCCATTTGTTTATCAAAATCTAGATTTTCTGGGGCTGACTGTGTGGAGATTGAACGCTTAGTCTTAGCCAAGAGAGGTTTCTCTGAGAGTGTCATTGATACTCTTATTCAAACTTGTAAAACAGTTACTCAGCGTATCTACCACAAGGTTTGTAGGACCTACTTAGTCTGGTCTGAAGAGAGTGTTTTCTCTTGTTAAGTGTAGTCAGTCCACGGGTCATCCATTACTTATGGGATTATATCTCTTCCCCAACAGGAAGTTGCAAGAGGATCACCCAAGCAGAGCTGCTATATAGCTCTTCCCCTCACATGTCATATCCAGTCATTCTCTTGCAAGCTAACTAAAGATAGGTCGTTGTGAGAGGTCTGTGGTGTTTTTAAACTTAGTTTATTTCTTCAATCAAAAGTTTGTTATTTTAAATGGCACCGGAGTGTGCTGTTTGTTTCTCAGGCAGCATTAGAAGAAGAATCTGCCTGCGTTTTCTATGATCTTAGCAGACGTAACTAAGATCCACTGGCTGTTCTCGCACATTCTGAGGAGTGAGGTAACTTCAGAAAAGGGGAATAGCATGCAGGGTCCCCCTGCAAACGAGGTATGTGCAGTAAATTATTTTTCTAAGCAATGGAATTGACTGAGAAATTACTGCTGATACCAATGTAATGTAAGTTCAGCCTTAAATGCAGTGGTAGCGACTGGTATTAGGCTGAGGAGTGTGTGTAAACTGAAGTATTTTTCTAGGGAATGGAATTTGACTCAGAAAATACTGTTAATACTGAAGTAATGTATGAGCCTTAACTGCAGTAAAAGCGACTGGTAGCAGGCTTATTAATAACACTTCATAACTTTTAAAATGTATGTTCAAAACGTTTACTGGCATGTTAATCGTTTTTTGTGAGGTACTTGGTGATAAAACTTATTGGGGCATGATTTTTACCACATGGCTAACTTTTGTTTCTGCATAGAAACAGTTAACTGAGCTTCCCCACTGTTGTAATATGAGTGGGAGGGGCCTATTTTAGCGCTTTTTTGCGCAGTAAAAATTCAGTCACAATCTTCCTACTTCATCCTCCATGATCTAGGACGTCTCTAGAGAGCTCAGGGGTCTTCAAAATTCATTTTGAGTGAGGTAATCAGTCACAGCAGACCTGTGACAGTGTGTTTGACTGTGATAAAAACGTTAATTATTAAATTGTTATCCGTTTTTGGGTATTAAGGGGTTAATCATCCATTTGCTGGTGGGTGCAATCCTTTGCTAACTTAATACATTTACTGTGAAAATTTGGTTGCTATAACTAATTTGGTTTCATTGTTATTTCAACTGTGACAGCTTTTTGTGCTTCTTAAAGGCACAGTAGCATTTTTTATATTGCTTGTAAATTTATTTGAAAAGTATTTTCCAAGCTTGCTAGTCTCATTGCTAGTCTGTTTAAACATGTCTGACACAGATGAATCTGTTTGTTCACTATGTATGAAGGCCAATGTGGAGCCCCATAGAAGGTTGTGTACTAAATGCATTGATGTAACTTTAAATAAAAGTCAGTCTTTACATGCAAAGAAATTATCACCAGACAACGAGGGGGAAGTTATGCCGACTAACTCTTCTCACGTGTCACTACCTTCGCCTCCCGCTCAGGAGGTGCGTGATTTTGTGGCGCCAAGTACATCAGGGAGGCCCTTACAAATCACTTTGCAAGACATGGCTACTGTTATGACAGAAGTATTATCTAAATTGCCAGAATTAAGAGGCAAGCGTGATAGCTGTGGGTTAAGGACAGAGCGCGCTGATGATGTGAGAGCCATGTCCGATACTGCGTCACAATTTGCAGAACATGAAGACGGAGAGCTTCATTCTGTGGGTGACGGATCTGATCCAGGGAGACTGGATTCAGAGATTTCTAATTTTAAATTTAAGCTTGAGAACCTCCACATATTGCTAGGGGAGGTATTAGCGGCTCTGAATGATTGTAACACGGTTGCAATTCCAGAAAAATTATGTAGGTTGGATAGATACTATGCGGTACCGGTGTGTACTGACGTGTTTCCTATACCTAAAAGGCTTACAGAGATTATTAGCAAGGAGTGGGATAGACCCGGTGTGCCTTTTTCCCCTCCTCCCATATTTAGGAAAATGTTTCCTATAGACCCCACCACACGAGACTTATGGCAGACGGTCCCTAAGGTGGAGGGAGCGGTTTCTACTTTAGCTAAGCGTACCACTATCCCGGTGGAGGATAGTTGTGCCTTTTCAGATCCAATGGATAAAAAATTAGAAGGTTACCTTAAGAAAATGTTTGTTCAACAAGGTTTTACCTTACAGCCCCTTGCATGCATTGCGCCTGTCACTGCTGCGGCGGCATTCTGGTTTGAGTCTCTGGAAGAGGCCATTCGCACAGCTCCATTGGATGAAATTATGAACAAGCTTAAAGCACTTAAGCTAGCTAACGCATTTGTTTCTGATGCCGTCGTACATTTAACCAAACTTACGGCTAAGAACTCCAGATTCGCCATCCAAGCGCGCAGAGCGCTATGGCTTAAATCCTGGTCAGCTGACGTGACTTCTAAATCTAAATTGCTTAATATTCCTTTCAAAGGGCAGACCTTATTCGGGCCCAGCTTGAAAGAAATTATCGCTGACATTACGGGAGGTAAGGGCCATGCTCTACCTCAGGACAGGGCCAAATCAAAGGCCAAACAGTCTAATTTTCGTGCCTTTCGTAACCTCAAGGCAGGAGCAGCATCAACTTCCTCCGCTCCAAAACAGGAAGGAGCTGGAACAAGGGCAAGCAGGCCAGAAAACCTGCTGCTGCCCCTAAGACAGCATGAAGAGAGGGCCCCTTATCCGGAAACGGATCTAGTGGGGGGCAGACTATCTCTCTTCGCCCAGGCTTGGGCAAGAGATGTCCAGGATCCCTGGGCGTTGGAGATCATATCTCAGGGATATCTTCTGGACTTCAAAGCTTCTCCTCCACAAGGGAGATTTCATCTTTCAAGGTTATCAGCAAACCAAATAAAGAAAGAGGCATTTCTACGCTGTGTACAAGACCTCTTACTAATGGGGGTGATCCACCCAGTTCCGCGGACGGAACACGGGCAGGGATTCTATTCAAATCTGTTTGTGGTTCCCAAGAAAGAGGGAACCTTCAGACCAATCTTGGACTTAAAGATCCTAAACAAATTCCTAAGAGTTCCATCATTCAAAATGGAAACTATTCAAACCATCCTACCCATGATCCAAGAGGGTCAGTACATGACCACTGTGGACTTAAAGGATGCCTACCTTCACATACCGATTCACAAGGATCATTATCGGTACCTAAGATTTGCCTTCCTAGACAGGCATTACCAGTTTGTAGCTCTTCCCTTCGGGTTAGCTACGGCTCCAAGAATCTTTACAAAGGTTCTGGTCTCACTTCTGGCGGTACTAAGACCGCGAGGCATAGCGGTGGCTCCGTACCTAGACGAAATTCTGATACAAGCGTCAAGTTTTCAAACTGCCAAGTCTCATACAGAGATAGTTCTGGCATTTCTGAGGTCGCATGGGTGGAAGGTGAACGTGGAAAAGAGTTCTCTATTACCACTCACAAGGGTTCCCTTCCTAGGGACTCTTATAGATTCTGTAGAGATGAGAATTTACCTGACGGAGGCCAGGTTATCAAAACTTCTAAATGCTTGCCGTGCCCTTCATTCCATTCCACACCCGTCAGTAGCTCAGTGCATGGAAGTAATCGGCTTAATGGTAGCGGCAATGGACATAGTACCATTTGCGCGACTGCATCTCAGACCAGCTGCAATTGTGCATGCTAAGTCAGTGGAATGGGGATTATTCAGATTTGTCCCCTCTACTAAATCTGGACCAAGAAACCAGAGATTCTCTTATATGGTGGCTTTCTCGGCCCCACCTGTCCAAGGGGATGACCTTTCGCAGGCCAGATTGGACGATTGTAACAACAGACACCAGCCTTCTAGGTTGGGGCGCAGTCTGGAATTCCCTGAAGGCTCAGGGATCATGGATTCAGGAGGAGAAACTCCTCCCAATAAATATTCTGGAGTTAAGAGCAATATTCAATGCTCTTCTAGCTTGGCCTCAGTTAGCAACTCTGAGGTTCATCAGATTTCAGTCGGACAACATCACGACTGTGGCTTACATCAATCATCAAGGGGGAACCAGGAGTTCCCTAGCGATGTTGGAAGTCTCAAAGATAATTCACTGGGCAGAGTCTCACTCTTGCCACCTGTCAGCAATCTACATCCCAGGCGTGGAGAACTGGGAGGCGGATTTTCTAAGTCGCCAGACTTTTCATCCGGGGAGTGGGAACTTCATCCGGAGCTCTTCGCTCAACTGATTCATCGTTGGGGCAAACCAGATCTGGATCTCATGGCGTCTCGCCAGAACGCCAAGCTTCCTCATTACGGATCCAGGTCCAGGGACCCGGGAGCGGCGCTGATAGATGCTCTAGCAGCCACTTGGGTTTTTAAGATGGCTTATGTGTTTCCACCGTTTCCGCTGCTGCCTCGACTGATTGTCAAGATCAAACAGGAGAGAGCATCAGTGATTCTGATAGCGCCTGCGTGGCCACGCAGAACCTGGTATGCAGACCTAGTGGACATGTCGTCCTGTCCACCATGGTCTCTGCCTCTGAGGCAGGACCTTCTAATTCAGAGTCCTTTCAACCATCCAAATCTAATTTCTCTGAGGCTGACTGCATGGAGATTGAACGCTTGATTCTATCAAAGCGTGGCTTCTCAGAGTCGGTTATTGATACCTTAATACAGGCTAGGAAACCTGTTACCAGAAGAATTTACAATAAGATATGGCGTAAATATTTGTATTGGTGCGAATCCAAGAGTTACTCATGGAGTAAGGTTAGGATTCCTAGGATATTGTCTTTTCTACAAGAGGGTTTAGAAAAGGGCTTATCCGCTAGTTCGTTAAAAGGACAGATTTCTGCTCTGTCTATTCTTCTACACAAGCGTCTGGCAGAAATTCCAGACGTTCAGGCTTTTTGTCAGGCTTTGGCTAGGATTAAGCCTGTGTTTAAGACTGTTGCTCCGCCGTGGAGCTTAAACTTAGTTCTTAACGTCCTGCAAGGCGTTCCATTTGAACCCCTTCATTCCATTGATATTAAGCTGTTATCTTGGAAAGTTCTGTTTTTGATGGCTATTTCCTCGGCTCGAAGAGTCTCTGAGTTATCTGCCTTACATTGTGATTCTCCTTATCTGATTTTTCATTCAGACAAGGTAGTTCTGCGTACTAAACCTTGGTTCTTACCTAAGGTAGTTTCTAACAGGAATATCAATCAAGAGATTGTTGTTCCATCATTGTGTCCTAACCCTTCTTCAAAGAAGGAACGACTTTTGCATAATCTGGACGTTGTCCGTGCCCTGAAGTTCTATTTGCAGGCAACTAAAGATTTTCGTCAAACTTCTTCCCTGTTTGTCGTTTACTCTGGACAGAGGAGAGGTCAAAAGGCTTCAGCTACCTCTCTCTCTTTTTGGCTTCGTAGCATAATACGTTTAGCCTATGAGACTGCTGGACAGCAGCCTCCTGAAAGAATTACAGCTCATTCTACTAGAGCTGTGGCTTCCACCTGGGCCTTTAAAAATTAGGCCTCTGTTGAACAGATTTGCAAGGCTGCAACTTGGTCTTCACTTCACACTTTTTCAAAGTTTTACAAATTTGACACTTTTGCTTCTTCGGAGGCTATTTTTGGGAGAAAGGTACTTCAGGCAGTGGTTCCCTCCGTTTAAAGTTCCTGCCTTGTCCCTCCCTTCATCCGTGTACTTTAGCTTTGGTATTAGTATCCCATAAGTAATGGATGACCCGTGGACTGACTACACTTAACAAGAGAAAACATAATTTATGCTTACCTGATAAATTTATTTCTCTTGTAGTGTAGTCAGTCCACGGCCCGCCCTGTCTTTTAAGGCAGATCTAAATTTTTAATTAAACTCCAGTCACCACTGCACCCTATGGTTTCTCCTTTCTCGTCTTGTTTCGGTCGAATGACTGGATATGACATGTGAGGGGAAGAGCTATATAGCAGCTCTGCTTGGGTGATCCTCTTGCAACTTCCTGTTGGGGAAGAGATATAATCCCATAAGTAATGGATGACCCGTGGACTGACTACACTACAAGAGAAATAAATTTATCAGGTAAGCATAAATTATGTTTTTTTCCTGGCACAGAGTTAAGGTTGCCGGGATCTTATCTTTTCCCCAGGATAGACTGGAGAAGAGCCTTTCTGCTAGTTCCCTGAGGGGACAGATTTCGACCCTGTCGGTTTTATTGCACAAGAGACTGGCTGAGCTTCCAGACATGCAGTCCTTTATTAAGGCTCTGATTAATATCAGACCTGTGTTTAGATCTGGCTCTCCTCCTTGGAGCCTAAATCTTGTTTCTCGGGCGTTGCAACAGGTTCCGTTTGAGCCTCTGCATTCCGCGGACATTAAATTGTTATCTTGGAAGGTTCTGTTTTTATTGACTATTGCCTCTGCGCGCAGAGTTTCTGAGATCTCTGCTTTGCAATGTGAGCCCCCTTATCTGATTTTTCATGCAGATAAGGCAGTTTTATGTACTAAATTAGGTTTTCTTACTAGGGTTGTGTCAGATCGCAACATCAATCAGGAGATTGTGGTTCCTTCCTTGTGTCCTAATCCTTCTTCATCGAAAGAACGCTTACTTCACAATTTGGATGTAGTTCGTGCCTTGAAGTTCTATCTTCAGGCTACTAAGGAGTTTAGACAATCTTCCTCTTTGTTTGTTGTCTATTCGGGGAAGCGTAAGGGGCAGAAGGCTACTTGGACTTCCCTATCTTTTTGGTTAAGGAGCGGCTCATTGCACTAGAGCAGTAGCTTCCTCTTGGGCCTTTAAGAACGAGACCAGATTTGTTACCTGGTCCTCCATACTTTTTCAAAATTCTACAAGTTTGATGTTTTTGCTTCGGCTGAAGCAGCTTTCGGGAGAAAAGTTTTTCAGGCTGTGGTGCCCTCAGAATAGGGTCCGCCTCTTACATTTTGTTCCCTCCCATTATTCATTCAGTGTCCTGTGGAGCTTGGGTATAGTTTTCCCAACAGTAAGGAATGAAGCCGTGGACTCTCCCTATCTTAGGAAGGAAAACCTAATTTATGCTTACCAGATAAATTCCTTTCCTTCTGGGTAGCGAGAGTCCACAGCCCCCGCACGTTTTTTTTTTTTTTTGTCTATGGGAGGTCCCCTATTTATTTATTTTATTCTTCTGTTACCATTTATACACTAATGTTTCTCCAACTTTTCCTTATTCCCTCTGCAGAATGAATGGGGCATTGAGGAAGTGGGAGGAATATTTAAGCCTTTGTCTTTTTGCCTCTTCCTGGTGGCCAGGTGTTGTATTTCCCAACAGTAAGGAATAAACCCGTGGACACTCCCTATCCGGAAGGAAATGAATTTATCTGGTAAGCATAAATTATGTTTCTTCTGTTATGTGTGATCAGTCCACGGGTCATCATTACTTCTGGGATATAACTCCTCCCCAACAGGAAATGCAAGAGGATTCACCCAGCAGAGCTGCATATAGCTCCTCCCCTCTACGTCACTCCCAGTCATTCTCTTGCACCCAGCAACTAGATAGGATGTGTGAGAGGACTATGGTGATTATACTTAGTTTTTATAACTTCAATCAAAAGTTTGTTATTTTACAATAGCACCGGAGCGTGTTATTACCTCTCTGGCAGAGTTTGAAGAAGAATCTACCAGAGTTTTTACTATGATTTTAACCGGAGTAGTTAAGATCATATTGCTGTTTCTCGGCCATCTGAGGGAGGTAAAAGCTTCAGATCAGGGGACAGCGGGCAGATGAATCTGCATTGAGGTATGTAGCAGTTTTTATTTTCTGAATGGAATTGATGAGAAAATCCTGCCATACCGTTATAATGACATGTATGTATACTCTACACTTCAGTATTCTGGGGATGGTATTTCACCGGAATTACTCTGTTAAAAGTACATTAAACCTTTTAATAGGTATTTATTATGTTAAACGTTTTTGCTGGAATGTAGAATCGTTTGCATTTTCTGAGGTACTGAGTGAATAAATATTTGGGCATTATTTTTCCACTTGGCAGTTGCTTGTTTTAATTGTGACAGTTTCGTTTCTCTCTCACTGCTGTGTGTGAGGGGGAGGGGCCGTTTTTGGCGCTCTTTGCTACGCATCAAAAAAAAAAAAAATTGTATTTCCTGCATGATCCGGTTCATCTCTAACAGATCTCAGGGGTCTTCAAACTTCTTTGGAGGGAGGTAGATTCTCTCAGCAGAGCTGTGAGACTTATATATTGACTGTGATTAAAAACGTTGCTCTGTAATTTTTATGTTTCAAATTTAATTATTGTTACTTCACTAATGGGAACAAACCTTTGCTAAAAGTTGTGTTGTTTTTAAGGATTGATGCTATAACTGTTTTTCAGTTCATTATTTCAACTGTCATTTAATCGTTTAGTGCTCTTTGAGGCACAGTACGTTTTTGTTAAATAAGATTGTAACCAAGTTGCAAGTTTATTGCTAGTGTGTTAAACATGTCTGATTCAGAGGAAGATATCTGTGTCATTTGTTCCAATGCCAAGGTGGAGCCCAATAGAAATTTATGTACTAACTGTATTGATGCTACTTTAAATAAAAGCCAATCTGTACAAATTGAACAAATTTCACCAAACAGCGAGGGGAGAGTTATGCCGACTAACTCGCCTCACGTGTCAGTACCTGCATCTCCCGCCCGGGAGGTGCGTGATATTATGGCGCCTAGTACATCTGGGCGGCCATTACAGATAACATTACAAGATATGGCTACTGTTATGACTGAAGTTTTGGCTAAATTACCAGAACTAAGAGGCAAGCGTGATCACTCTGGGGTGAGAACAGAGTGCGCTGATAATACTAGGGCCATGTCTGATACTGCGTCACAGCTTGCAGAACATGAGGACGGAGAGCTTCATTCTGTGGGTGATGGTTCTGATCCAAACAGATTGGATTCAGATATTTCAAATTTTAAATTTAAATTGGAGAACCTCCGTGTATTACTAGGGGAGGTTTTAGCGGCTCTTAATGATTGTAACACTGTTGCAATACCAGAAAAATTGTGTAGGTTGGATAAATACTTTGCGGTACCGGCGAGTACTGACGTTTTTCCTATACCTAAGAGACTAACTGAAATTGTTACTAAGGAGTGGGATAGACCCGGTGTGCCGTTCTCACCCCCTCCAATATTTAGAAAGATGTTTCCAATAGACGCCACCACACGGGACTTATGGCAAACGGTCCCTAAGGTGGAGGGAGCAGTTTCTACTTTAGCTAAGCGTACCACTATCCCGGTGGAGGATAGCTGTGCTTTTTCAGATCCAATGGATAAAAAATTAGAGGGTTACCTTAAGAACATGTTTGTTCAACAAGGTTTTATATTCCAACCCCTTGCATGCATCGCGCCGATTACGGCTGCGGCAGCATTTTGGATTGAGTCTCTGGAAGAGAACCTTAGTTCAGCTACGCTGGACGACATTACGGACAGGCTTAGAGTCCTTAAACTAGCTAATTCATTCATTTCGGAGGCCGTAGTACATTTAACCAAACTTACGGCTAAGAACTCAGGATTCGCCATTCAGGCACGTAGGGCGCTGTGGCTAAAATCCTGGTCAGCTGATGTAACTTCTAAGTCCAAATTACTTAATATACCTTTCAAGGGGCAAACTTTATTTGGGCCCGGTTTGAAAGAAATTATCGCTGACATTACAGGAGGTAAGGGCCACGCCCTGCCTCAAGACAAAGCCAAAGCTAAGGCTAGACAGTCTAATTTTCGTCCCTTTCGGAATTTCAAAGCAGGAACAGCATCAACTTCCACTGCACCAAAACAGGAAGGAGCTGTTGCTCGTTACAGACAAGGCTGGAAACCTAACCAGTCCTGGAACAAGGGCAAGCAGGCCAGGAAACCTGCTGCTGCCCCAAAGACAGCATGAACCGAGGGCCCCCGATCCGGGACCGGATCTAGTGGGGGGCAGACTCTCTCTCTTCGCCCAGGCCTGGGCAAGAGATGTTCAGGATCCCTGGGCGCTAGAGATCATATCTCAGGGATACCTTCTAGACTTCAAATTCTTTCCCCCAAGAGGGAGATTTCATCTGTCAAGGTTGTCAACAAACCAGATAAAGAAAGAAGCGTTTCTACGCTGTGTACAAGATCTGTTATTAATGGGAGTGATCCATCCGGTTCCGCGGTCTGAACAAGGACAAGGGTTTTACTCAAACCTGTTTGTGGTTCCCAAAAAAGAGGGAACTTTCAGGCCAATCTTGGATTTAAAGATCCTAAACAAATTCCTAAGAGTTCCATCGTTCAAAATGGAAACTATTCGGACAATCTTACCCATGATCCAAAAGGGTCAGTACATGACCACAGTGGATTTAAAGGATGCTTACCTTCACATACCGATTCACAAAGATCATTACCGGTATCTAAGGTTTGCCTTCTTAGACAGGCATTACCAGTTTGTAGCTCTTCCATTCGGATTGGCTACGGCTCCAAGAATCTTCACAAAGGTTCTGGGTGCCCTTCTGGCGGTACTAAGACCGCGAGGAATTTCGGTAGCTCCGTACCTAGACGACATTCTGATACAAGCTTCAAGCTTTCAAACTGCCAAGTCTCATACAGAGTTAGTTCTGGCATTTCTAAGGTCGCATGGATGGAAGGTGAACGAAAAGAAGAGTTCTCTTTTTCCTCTCACAAGAGTTCCATTCTTGGGGACTCTTATAGATTCTGTAGAAATGAAGATTTATCTGACAGAAGACAGATTAACAAAGCTTCTAAATGCATGCCGTGTCCTTCATTCCATTCAACTCCCGTCAGTAGCTCAATGCATGGAGGTGATCGGCTTAATGGTAGCAGCAATGGACATAGTACCCTTTGCACGTCTACATCTCAGACCGCTGCAATTGTGCATGCTGAGTCAGTGGAATGGGGATTACTCAGACTTGTCCCCTACTCTGAATCTGGATCAAGAGACCAGAAACTCTCTTCTATGGTGGCTTTCTCGGCCACATCTGTCCAGGGGGATGCCATTCAGCAGGCCGGACTGGACAATTGTAACAACAGACGCCAGCCTACTAGGTTGGGGCGCTGTCTGGAATTCTCTGAAGGCTCAGGGACAATGGAATCAGGAGGAAAGTCTCCTGCCAATAAACATTCTGGAATTAAGAGCAGTTCTCCATGCCCTTCTGGCTTGGCCCCAGTTAAAAACTCGGGGGTTCATCAGGTTTCAGTCGGACAACATCACGACTGTAGCTTACATCAACCATCAAGGAGGGACAAGAAGCTCCCTAGCAATGATGGAAGTATCAAAGATAATTCGCTGGGCAGAGTCTCACTCTTGCCACCTGTCAGCAATCCACATCCCGGGAGTGGAGAACTGGGAGGCGGATTTCTTGAGTCGCCAGACTTTTCATCCGGGGGAGTGGGAACTTCATCCGGAGGTCTTTGCCCAAATACTTCGACGTTGGGGCAAACCAGAGATAGATCTCATGGCGTCTCGCCAGAACGCCAAACTTCCTCGCTACGGGTCCAGATCCAGGGATCCGGGAGCGGTTCTGATAGATGCCTTGACATTACCTTGGAACTTCGGGATGGCTTATGTGTTTCCACCCTTCCCGCTGCTTCCTCGATTGATTGCCAAAATCAAACAGGAGAGAGCATCAGTGATTCTAATAGCGCCTGCATGGCCACGCAGGACTTGGTATGCAGATCTAGTGGACATGTCATCCTGTCCGCCTTGGTCTCTACCTCTAAGACAGGACCTTCTGATACAGGGTCCATTCAAACATCAAAATCTAACTTTTCTGAAGCTGACTGCTTGGAAATTGAACGCTTGATTTTATCAAAACGTGGTTTTTCTGAGTCGGTTATTGATACCCTGATACAGGCTAGGAAGCCTGTTACCAGAAGGATTTACCATAAGATATGGCGTAAATACCTATACTGGTGCGAATCCAAAGGTTACTCCTGGAGTAAGGTTAGGATTCCTAGGATATTGTCCTTTCTACAAGAAGGTTTAGAAAAGGGTTTATCGGCTAGCTCATTAAAGGGACAGATCTCAGCTCTGTCCATCTTGTTACACAGGCGTCTGTCAGAAAATCCAGACGTCCAGGCCTTTTGTCAGGCTTTAGCTAGGATCAAGCCTGTGTTTAAAACTGTTGCTCCGCCATGGAGTTTAAACTTAGTTCTTAACGTTTTACAGGGTGTTCCGTTTGAACCCCTTCATTCCATTGATATAAAATTGTTATCTTGGAAAGTTCTGTTTTTAATGGCTATTTCCTCGGCTCGAAGAGTCTCTGAATTATCAGCCTTACATTGTGATTCTCCTTATCTGATTTTTCACTCAGACAAGGTAGTTCTGCGTACTAAACCTGGGTTCTTACCTAAGGTAGTCACTAACAGGAATATCAATCAAGAGATTGTTGTTCCATCCTTGTGTCCAAATCCTTCTTCAAAGAAGGAACGTCTTCTACACAATCTGGATGTAGTTCGTGCCCTCAAGTTCTACTTGCAGGCAACTAAGGATTTTCGACAAACGTCTTCCCTGTTTGTCGTGTATTCTGGTCAGAGGAGAGGTCATAAGGCTTCGGCTACCTCTCTCTCCTTCTGGCTTCGTAGCATAATTCGTTTAGCCTATGAGACTGCTGGACAGCAGCCTCCTGAAAGAATTACAGCTCATTCTACTAGAGCTGTGGCTTCCACTTGGGCCTTTAAGAATGAGGCCTCTGTTGAACAGATTTGCAAGGCTGCAACTTGGTCTTCGCTTCATACTTTTTCCAAATTTTACAAATTTGACACTTTTGCTTCTTCGGAGGCTATTTTTGGGAGAAAGGTTCTTCAGGCAGTGGTTCCTTCTGTATAATGAGCCTGCCTATCCCTCCCGTCATCCGTGTACTTTTGCTTTGGTATTGGTATCCCAGAAGTAATGATGACCCGTGGACTGATCACACATAACAGAAGAAAACATAATTTATGCTTACCTGATAAATTCCTTTCTTCTGTTGTGTGATCAGTCCACGGCCCGCCCTGTTTTAAGGCAGGTAAATATCTTTTAAATTATACTCCAGTCACCACTTCACCCTTGGTTTCTCCTTTCTCGTTGATTCTTGGTCGAATGACTGGGAGTGACGTAGAGGGGAGGAGCTATATGCAGCTCTGCTGGGTGAATCCTCTTGCATTTCCTGTTGGGGAGGAGTTATATCCCAGAAGTAATGATGACCCGTGGACTGATCACACAACAGAAGAAAGGAATTTATCAGGTAAGCATAAATTATGTTTTTTTGAAAGCCTGGTTATGAAGGCACCTGTACTGAAAGTGACAATTACAACAATGTGACTGTGATAAACATTAACAGAAAGAATTTGCTATATGCCATTTCTAGATTTTGTGGTCCTTGTCACACTTTTCCTGAAGATCCCCTTAACTGTACAGGATATTACATAGTCAATACATATACATATGTAAATGTATGTTCTGCCCACTGCAAGCATACTATACAATAGCGACCATGTATGCAAATACACCTCTAAAATATCTCCTGTGGCCATTTGAGTGTTTTGCAAATTGTCTTGGGATACTTGCAGAGATGTCAAAAAGGCAATTTCCATCTAAAGGGGAGGAGAGCCCACGGCTTCATTCATTACTATTGGGAATTAAGAAACTGGCCTCCAGGAGAAGGCAAAGACACCCCAGCCAAAGGCTTAAATACCTCCCCCACTTCCCTCATCCCCCAGTCATTCTTTGCCTTTCGTCACAGGAGGATGGCAGAGGAGTGCTGGAGTTTCGAAGTAGTCTCTTATGGAGGGAAGTACTCATCGCAGTGGGACTGGAGTTTTAAGTAGTCCTGTCAGCCTCTCAGTGAGAGCCTGGGCGAAAATTAGAGTCCGTAGATGCAGGGAGAGTCTTTCTGCGAAACCATCCCAACTCATATTAACAGCTCCATATTAACAGCTCCATATAACAATCAGCGTTGACGAGTTTCGCTGCCTGCTTTCTTCACTCAAGTCCATGTCAGGAGCGAGGCTACTAACCTATCACACTTGAAGGGCTGTGTTCCTGTTCCACGGTGTAGATTCTGGTAAGATCGTTTCATTTTTTATTAATAATGATAACATAGAAGGACAGGGTCACAGTGTGGCGCCTTTTTATCTTTACAGAATCAAGGGTTAATATTCCTGGAAGGGGGATTATTGAACAGGGGGGGGGTTATACATGATATTGTTTAGTGTGTCATTGCTGCGTTATGTACGAGATGAGGTTCTTGGCAATGTGTGGAACTTTCAGGTTACTTGCAGAAACTTTGCACGGCCGTTTTTTGGCGCATTTTTCCCTAGTGCAGGGGCGGTCCTGCCAGGCATTCCATGTGACTGGGTGTGGCTATCTATCCTTCCTGTTGATCTGTGGCGCAGGAGATGTAGCAGTTTCTGTAGTCCGGGTCCTAGGAGGTGGCGAGTGCCCCGGTCATTGGTGGTATAAAGGTGCCTTTTTAATAAATAAAGTTAGTCCAACCAAACGCGCAAGCGATGGAGGACTCTGACGTGTTGGAAGGCTCTCCTTGCTTAATAAAGTCTCATTCCTGTTTTTATTGTGAGGAGGTTCTGGTAGATTTGCCTGCTTAACTATGTTCCACATGCCTCGATAAAGTTACAACATCTAAATGTAAATGGATGTCTAGTACTACTGAGCCGTCCACCTCTGAGGGTTCTTCGTCCCGGGAGGTGCGTTTCCTACATTCATCTCCGATTGCACATGCAGCACCCTGTGGTCCAACCGTTACTCCTTCGGGAGAGATTCGTTGGGCGTCAGACTTTGCAGACCAACTGGAATCAACGGTTTTGAAAGTAATCCATGCCTTACCACGTTCTGCTAAGTGCAAGCGTAGGGTTTATCATATCGGCCCGGCTCAGGGTTTGTCCTTGCCGATGGGAGATCCAGAGGCTCTATATGATGACGATGCCCACTCCGACACTTCGGAAGAAGCCCCTTTTGGGTCAAAGTCTGTGTCATCTAAACCTCCAGCAGCGGAGGAGCCTGGTTATAGGTTTAGGATGGAGAATTTGCGCTTTTTGCTACGGCAGGTGCTTGTTACTCTGGAGGTTCCGGAACCAAAGATACCGGAGGAACCTGCGATTCCTAAGCTTGACAAGGTATATGACGATAGGGTAGTCCCTCAGTCTTTCCCGGTTCCCGTTAAGATGGGTAATATTATTAAGAACGAATAGGAGCGATTAGGTTCTTCCTTTTCCCCTTCTTCTTCCTTTAAAAAACTGTTCCCTGTTCCGGACTCTCAGCTTGAGCTGTGGGGCACCATCCCTAAGGTGGATGGGACTATCTCTACCCTCGCGAAGCGGAAGACTATTCCCCTCGAGGATAGTTAATTGTTTAAGGAGCCCATGGATAAAAAGCTGGAAAACGTGTTGAGAAAGATGTTTCAGCACATAGGGTTTGTTTTTCAGCCAGCAGCGGCCGTTACGGTGGACGATGGAGCTGCGACATATTGGTGGGAATCCTTGTGTGAAATGGTCGAGGGGGAGACATCCATCGACGACATACAGGAGAAGATTAAGGCGCTGAAGGTCGCCAATTCTTTAATCTGCGATGCCAATATGCAAATTATTCGCCTGAATGCTAAGGTGTCAGGTTTTTCTGTTTTAGAGCGCAGGGCTCTGTGGCTAAAATCTTGGTCTGCGGACATGACCTCTAAATCGAGGCTGTTGTCCCTGCCTTTTTCAAGGAGGCAAGGGAGCTTTCCTACCGCAGGATAAGAAGGCTAAGCCTAAGGGATCTACTTTTCGTCCCTTTCGTGTGGACAAGGCCCAGCACCAGCATCCCGCCGCAAAAGCGGACCAGTCCAAGGGATCTTGGAAGCCGGCTCAATCTTGGAACAGCAGAGCAAGAAGCCCGTTGAGATGAAATCAACATGAAGGGGCGGCCCCCGACTGGTCTCCGGATCACGTAGGGGGCAGATTATCTCTATTCTCAGACGCATGGTTGCAGGACGTTCAGGACCCTTGGGTTCTAGAAGTGGTCTCCCAGGGTTACAGCATAAGGTTCAGATCCCATCCGCTCGAGGGCAGATTCCTCCTGTCAAACCTGTCTTCAAGACCACAGAAGAGAGAGGCCTTTCTAGAGTGTGTGAGAGATCTCGCCTCTCTCGGGGTTATTGTGGTTATCTATTAATTTAAAATATCTTTACTTTCTACTAAATATAATATACTAAATCTCTATGGTGAAACCACTAAAACCAACACAGATAAATTGTGAAATAAACTCTATGAGAGGGCCTCCATTATTTGCCAAACAGTTTATTTAGGAATCAATATATGTTAATAATAAGATAAATATTTACAGGTATATATATATAAATCTATTTTACAGATACAGTCCACATTTTAAGATACAGGGCAACTTTACTACACACTAACCCCAATTTGTTCAATACTGCTAAAATAATCATAGGAATGTACTTAGCCATATTTCTTCAGAGTTTCAGCCATCTTTACAGCATGCCCACGATAAAAAGAGAGACAGAGGCTCTGGTGTTACAGTATTTTATACCCCAATTCAAAAGGGAGTGGCTTATCAAATGTCACTCAAAAAGACCATTGGGTGTGTCTTTCTAGACAGACACTAGACAAAAGAACTACTTGAATAAACCAGCTATGTGAATTGCCAGTTATAAAATCTGTGAGCTATATTCCAATATCCCTGTGATAAAAATGTCACCACATTCCCTCACTTTTTCTTCTCCTATGTTGCCCCGTTTTCTAGTTATACCCACTAGTACAGAAGAACACAGTGGGAGCGAAAACCTTACAGGAAAAATTCTCCCACCACCCCTTAAGACTCGGCGATATGAGTACTTCTGTACTTTCCTAGGACTGTCAATTCCTAGTCTAACTTTATACAATTCATTAAAAAAAATGCATTTAAAATTATACATAGAAACACAAAATCCTATGCTAAACCCCATTAGCAACATTTATACAATGGTCTTAAATATTGGGAAAAGTTCATGTATGAGTGTGTGAGTGTGGGTACACTAGATGGGTATGCATGTAGTAAAATCTTTATTAAGAAAGTGTGAATTGTGCCTGTAAAACAAAAGTTATAATGGTTCACTGAAGTTCTTTGTTGTCATCTTTTGGCATCTGGTCCTTGCTTTTGCTTTACCAAATCTCTCTCTTTGAAGCACTTTGTTTTTTCCAAGACCCTCAAAGGAATGAAAAAAAATTAAAACCAGGCATATATTTACTTCACACTACAACACTCCATCTGCAGTAGAAACCACATTCACAGTTATTAACTTCATGTTGGAAAGTGCCTCTGTTACTGCATCATCCCACTCGCACCCTTACTTAAACTTATGTTGGTTGATTTATATGATTATTTACCTATATATATATATATATATATATATATATATTATTTCTCTTGTTAAGTGTATCCAGTCCACGGATCATCCATTACTTATGGGATATTAACTCCTCCCCAACAGGAAGTGCAAGAGGATTCACCCAGCAGAGCTGCTATATAGCTCCTCCCCTAACTGCCATTACCAGTCATTCTCTTGCACCCAACGACTAGATAGGATGTGTGAGAGGACTATGGTGATTATATTTAGTTTTATACCTTCAATCAAAAGTTTGTTATTTTATAATAGCACCGGAGTGTGTTATTCCTTCTCTGGTAGAATTTGAAGAAGAATCTACCTGAGTTTTTACTATGATTTTAGCCGGCGTAGTTAAGATCATATTGCTGTTTCTCGGCCATCTGAGGAGAGGTAAACTTCAGATCAGGGGACAGCGGGCAGATTAATCTGCAAAGAGGTATGTAGCAGCTTATTATTTTCTGACAATGGAATTGATGAGAAAATTTTGCCATACCGATATAATGTAAACTCAGCCTTAAATGCAGTAGCAGCAACTGGTATCAGGCTGTCATGTATGTATATTTTACACTTCAGTATTCTGGGGAATGGCACTTCACTGGAATTATACTGTGTGCATAAGGCTTTAGTCTAATTTGCAGGGACTGGCAACAGGCTCTTTAATAACACTTAATTTATGTTAAACGTTTTTTGCTGGCATGTAAAATCGTTTCATTTTCTGAGGTACTGGGTGAATAAAATGTTTTGGGCATTATTTTTTCCACTTGGCAGTTGTTTTATTTAATTTATGACAGTTTACTGATCTCTCTCACTGTTGTGTGTGAGGGGGAGGTCAAAAAATTCAGTCAGAAGCTCATTGTATTTCCTGCATGATCCGGTTCATCTCTACAGAACTCAGGGGTCTTCAAAACTTGTTTTGAGGGAGGTAATCATTCACAGCAGAGCTGTGAGATTGTAGTTGACTGTGATAAAAAACGTTTATTTCTGTAACTTTTTTTTCTGCTATCAGGGTTAGTTATCCTTCGCTAATGGGAACAAGCCTTTGCTAAAATTGTGTTTTTTACAAAGATTTGATGCTATAACCTTTCAGTTTATTAACTTTCAACTGTCATAACTCTTTCTGTGCTTCTTATAGGCACAGTACGTTTTCATATTATAGTAAATTACTTGAAAAGTATTTCCAAGTTGCTAGTTTATTTGCTAGTGTGTTAAACATGTCTGATTCAGAGGAAGACATCTGTGCTATATGTGCTAATGCCAAAGTGGAGCCCAATAGAAATTTATGTACTAACTGTATTGATGCTACTTTAAATAAAAGTCAATCTGTACAAATTGAACACATTTCACCAAACAACGAGGGGAGAGTTATGCCGACTAACTCGCCTCACGTGTCAGTACCTGCATCTCCCGCTCGGGGGGTGCGTGATATTGTGGCGCCGAGTACATCTGGGCGGCCATTACAAATCACATTACAGGATATGGCTACTGTTATGACTGAAGTTTTGGCTAAATTACCAGAACTAAGAGGTAAGCGTGATCACTCTGGGGTGAGAACAGAGTGCGCTGATAATGTTAGGGCCATGTCAGATACTGCGTCACAACTTGCAGAACATGAGGACGGAGAGCTTCATTCTGCGGCTGATGGTTCTGATCCAAACAGATTGGATTCAGATATTTCAAATTTTAAATTTAAGCTGGAAAACCTCCGTGTATTATTAGGGGAGGTGTTAGCGGCTCTGAATGATTGTAACACAGTTGCAATACCAGAAAAAATGTGTAGGTTGGATAAATATTTTGCGGTACCGTCGAGTACTGACGTTTTTCCTATACCTAAGAGACTTACTGAAATTGTTACTAAGGAGTGGGATAGACCCGGTGTGCCGTTCTCACCCCCTCCGATATTTAGAAAGATGTTTCCAATAGACACCACCACACGGGACTTATGGCAAACGATCCCTAAGGTGGAGGGAGCAGTTTCTACTTTAGCTAAGCGTACCACTATCCCGGTGGAGGATAGCTGTGCCTTTTCAGATCCAATGGATAAAAAGTTAGAGGGTTACCTTAAGAAAATGTTTGTTCAACAAGGTTTTATATTGCAACCCCTTGCATGCATTGCGCCTGTCACGGCTGCAGCAGCATTTTGGTTTGAGTCTCTGGAAGGGACACTTGAATCAGCTCCATTAGATGAGATTACACACAGGCTTAAAGCTCTTAAGTTAGCTAACTCATTTATTTCAGATGCCGTAGTACATTTAACTAAGCTTACGGCTAAGAATTCCGGATTCGCCATTCAGGCGCGCAGAGCACTGTGGCTAAAATCCTGGTCAGCTGACGTTACTTCTAAGTCTAAATTTCTTAATATACCTTTCAAAGGGCAGACCTTATTCGGGCCCGGATTGAAAGAAATTATCGCTGACATTACAGGAGGTAAAGGCCATGCCCTGCCTCAAGACAGAGCCAAACCTAAGGCTAGACAATCTAATTTTCGTTCCTTTCGGAATTTCAAAGCAGGAGCAGCATCAACTTCCTCTGCTCCAAAACAAGAAGGATCTGTTGCTCGCTACAGACAAGGCTGGAGACCTAACCAGTCCTGGAACAAGGGCAAGCAGGCCAGGAAACCTGCTGGTGCCCCTAAAACAGCATGAATTGAGGGCCCCCGATCCGGGAACGGATCTAGTGGGGGGCAGACTTTCTCTCTTCGCCCAGGCTTGGGCAAGAGATGTCCAGGATCCCTGGGCGCTAGAGATAATATCTCAGGGATACCTTCTGGACTTCAAATACTCTCCCCCAAGAGAGAGATTTCATCTGTCAAGGTTGTCAACAAACCAAATAAAGAAAGAGGCGTTTCTACGCTGCGTACAAGAGCTTTTATTAATGGGAGTAATCCATCCAGTTCCACGGTCGGAACAGGGACAAGGGTTTTACTCAAATCTGTTTGTGGTTCCCAAAAAAGAGGGAACTTTCAGGCCAATCCTGGATTTAAAGATCCTAAACAAATTCCTAAGAGTTCCATCGTTCAAAATGGAGACTATTCGGACAATTTTACCCATGATCCAAAAGGGTCAGTACATGACCACAGTGGATTTAAAGGATGCTTACCTTCACATACCGATTCACAAAGATCATTACCGGTATCTAAGGTTTGCCTTTCTAGACAGGCATTACCAGTTTGTAGCTCTTCCATTCGGATTGGCTACGGCTCCGAGAATCTTCACAAAGGTTCTGGGTGCTCTTCTGGCGGTACTAAGACCGCGAGGAATTGCGGTAGCTCCGTACCTAGACGACATTCTGATACAAGCTTCAAGCTTTCAAACTGCCAAGTCTCATACAGAGTTAGTACTGGCATTTCTAAGGTCGCATGGATGGAAGGTGAACGAAAAGAAGAGTTCTCTCTTTCCACTCACAAGAGTTCCCTTCTTGGGGACTCTTATAGATTCTGTAGAAATGAAGATTTACCTGACAGAAGACAGGTTAACAAAGCTTCAAAATGCATGCCGTGTCCTTCATTCCATTCAACACCTGTCAGTAGCTCAATGCATGGAGGTGATCGGCTTAATGGTAGCAGCAATGGACATAGTACCCTTTGCACGCCTACATCTCAGACCGCTGCAATTGTGCATGCTAAGTCAGTGGAATGGGGATTACTCAGACTTGTCCCCTACTCTGAATCTGGATCAAGAGACCAGAAATTCTCTTCTATGGTGGCTTTCTCGGACACATCTGTCCAGGGGGATGCCATTCAGCAGGCCGGACTGGACAATTGTAACAACAGACGCCAGCCTACTAGGTTGGGGCGCTGTCTGGAATTCTCTGAAGGCTCAGGGACAATGGAATCAGGAGGAGAGTCTCCTACCAATAAACATTCTGGAATTGAGAGCAGTTCTCAATGCCCTTCTGGCTTGGCCCCAGTTAACAACTCGGGGGTTCATCAGGTTTCAGTCGGACAACATCACGACTGTAGCTTACATCAACCATCAGGGAGGGACAAGAAGCTCCCTAGCAATGATGGAAGTATCAAAGATAATTCGCTGGGCAGAGTCTCACTCTTGCCACCTGTCAGCAATCCACATCCCGGGAGTGGAGAACTGGGAGGCGGATTTCTTAAGTCGTCAGACTTTTCATCCGGGGGAGTGGGAACTTCATCCGGAGGTCTTTGCCCAAATACTTCGACGTTGGGGCAAACCAGAGATAGATCTCATGGCGTCTCGACAGAACGCCAAGCTTCCTCGTTACGGGTCCAGATCCAGGGATCCGGGAGCGGTTCTGATAGATGCTTTGACAGCACCTTGGATGGCTTATGTGTTTCCACCCTTCCCGATGCTTCCTCGATTGATTGCCAGAATCAAACAGGAGAGAGCATCAGTGATTCTAATAGCGCCTGCATGGCCACGCAGGACTTGGTATGCAGATCTAGTGGACATGTCATCCTGTCCACCTTGGTCGCTACCTCTGAAACAGGACCTTCTGATCCAGGGTCCCTTCAAACATCAAAATCTAATTTCTCTGAAGCTGACTGCTTGGAAATTGAACGCTTGATTTTATCAAAACGTGGTTTTTCTGAGTCAGTTATTGATACCTTAATACAGGCTAGGAAGCCTGTTACCAGAAAGATTTACCATAAGATATGGCGCAAATACTTATATTGGTGCGAATCCAAGAGTTACTCATGGAGTAAGGTTAGGATTCCGAGGATATTGTCTTTTCTACAAGAAGGTTTAGAAAAGGGTTTATCCGCTAGTTCCTTAAAGGGACAGATTTCAGCTCTGTCCATTCTTTTACACAAACGTCTGTCAGAAGTTCCGGACGTTCAAGCTTTTTGTCAGGCTTTAGCTAGGATCAAGCCTGTGTTTAAAACTGTTGCTCCACCATGGAGTTTGAACTTAGTTCTTAATGTTTTACAGGGGGTTCCGTTTGAACCCCTTCATTCCATTGATATCAAGTTGTTATCTTGGAAAGTTCTGTTTTTAATGGCGATTTCCTCGGCTCGAAGAGTCTCTGAGTTATCTGCCTTACATTGTGATTCTCCTTATCTGATTTTTCATTCAGACAAGGTAGTTCTGCGTACTAAACCTGGGTTCCTACCTAAGGTGGTCACTAACAGGAATATCAATCAAGAGATTGTGGTTCCATCTTTGTGTCCTAATCCTTCTTCGAAAAAGGAACGTCTGCTACACAATCTAGATGTAGTCCGTGCCCTGAAATTTTATCTACAGGCAACTAAGGATTTTCGACAAACGTCTTCCCTGTTTGTCGTTTATTCTGGTCAGAGGAGAGGTCAAAAAGCTTCGGCTACCTCTCTCTCCTTTTGGCTTCGTAGCATAATACGGTTAGCCTATGAGACTGCTGGACAGCAGCCTCCTGAAAGAATTACAGCACATTCTACTAGAGCTGTGGCTTCCACTTGGGCCTTTAAGAATGAGGCTTCTGTTGAACAGATTTGCAAGGCTGCAACTTGGTCTTCTCTTCATACTTTTTCCAAATTTTACAAATTTGACACTTTTGCTTCTTCGGAGGCTGTTTTTGGGAGAAAGGTTCTTCAGGCAGTGGTTCCTTCCGTATAAAGAGCCTGCCTGTCCCTCCCGTCATCCGTGTACTTTAGCTTTGGTATTGGTATCCCATAAGTAATGGATGATCCGTGGACTGGATACACTTAACAAGAGAAAACATAATTTATGCTTACCTGATAAATTTATTTCTCTTGTAGTGTATCCAGTCCACGGCCCGCCCTGTCACTTTAAGGCAGGTAATTTTTCCATTAAACTACAGTCACCACTGCACCCTTTGTTTTTCCTTTCTCTGCATGTTTTCGGTCGAATGACTGGTAATGGCAGTTAGGGGAGGAGCTATATAGCAGCTCTGCTGGGTGAATCCTCTTGCACTTCCTGTTGGGGAGGAGTTAATATCCCATAAGTAATGGATGATCCGTGGACTGGATACACTACAAGAGAAATAAATTTATCAGGTAAGCATAAATTATGTTTTTTTTGGCCTAATGCACCATTTTACATCTCCATTGTGATACATTATACTTATTTAATTTGTCCAACGCCACCATCATAGCTTCATGGTAAGATCAGTCCTGAAGACACCTGAAAAACAACAATCTATAATATGTGTTATTGGGGAAAAACTGGAAGGAAAGGTGAGAAGCCTTCTATCTTCATTGGTTTTCTTCCTGCAAGCTAAGACTTCAGACAGTTTACATAGAAATGGTATTGCATGTGGCCTCCCAAAACTAATCACAATGGAGGTATCTGTTATTGTTTTTTTAGAAAGAGAATGCATCAATTAACTATACATTCTTAATATTGGCATTTAAAACTTAATAATGAAAAACACTTAAATTATTAATTGAACTTAAAACTAAAGTACACATTACACGATACAAATGTACTGCAAACAAATATGCTTATAAACAAAAAATGAATTATTTAATTTGAGCCCTCCAGCTCTGTCAGTTGCTTCTTTAGAAACCCAATTTGATCTCTCATTCTCCTGTTTTTTTGTTTGTGTTCCCAATAACTTAAGTTGACCTTATTGTTTATCTCATTTGACCTCAGCCTCCAATTTTCTCCTCTGTTAATATCGCCATTTAAACTCCTGTCTCTCCAGTTTCCTGTATTTGATGCTCTACTATTCTGATATCCACAAACATTCCTTCTATTACCCCTCTCTGATTCCTGCCTGTGAATATTCAGATTATTCTCCATTGACTGCTTCACTGCAGAATTTGCCTTAATGGTGTATGGGTGATAATTCCACCACTTCTCAGCTCTAGTGAGCACCATATGTAGGTTTGTGGAGTTTGGATCATACAGCTTTACAAACTCCTGACATTTTCTGGGGAGAGCTTCAAGTACCCTCTGTATGTGAGCTGGTGACCCCCAGACCATTTGGGTCTGTGGCTGGCGCAGCACACACCAAAATAAAACTCTTTTTGCTACTTCAAATGGCCCATCTAGTGGTCTCATGGTAATTTCACTAATCTCTTTCTCTAGACTAGTAAAATTGAAAAAGGTTTTAGCTATCCTGCCAGCCTGATCACATATACTTGAATTAAATCCTAATAACCTGTTGGCATAGGGGCCCATGGCATCTTGAAGCAATGCTGTCCATTCCAGCATGCTCATACCTAATTTTATGGCTTTTTCAGTTCCCTTGTGAAACCAATGTGAAAAGTTATTAAAGCTGTTTGTGGGGATTGTGCCCCACCATTTCTTAAAAATTTCTTTATCTGCTACAGTCATTGGCCTAGTCTGATTTGAAAAACCTGTTGGAACTTTCAGGTTGTTAAAATTCTCAGAAATTATGACTGGGGCAATTGGAACATAACTTGGGTTTTTAGTGGGGCCCATTTGCATTTTATCTTGTTTTACTACTTGTTTTGGCTCTTTCCTTTGTGGCAGTAAGTTAGCACTATCTGCATTGTTCCCAGAAATATCACTAATTATTTTTTCTTTTTGTTCAATTTTCATCTGTAACTCAGTAATTTTGTTTGAGTATTCGTTACTGCTGTGTTCTGTTAATTTTAATTGACGTTGTAATTTACTGATCTTTATGGTGTTAGTTAAAGCAGAAAGCTTAATACAATCTCTGTCAGTCTGTGTGTTATCTAACTTTAATTTAAGGTCTTTATTTTGCTCTGTCAGGTCTCCAATAATGTCCGTTAATCCCTTTATTGTTGAAATCACTGCCTGCGCTATCATACATTTTCTTTTATTATTATTCATCTTTTTAAGAGTTAATACCTGTGTTAGTATATCTAAAACACTTTCACACTTGTTGTTTTTAGCTTCTGGGATGAGGAATGGACCATTATATTTATGAATGTAATTGTTAAAGTAATCACAGATTTCCTGTGAAATATAGTTTTTTCCAGACATTTTTAACAGATAGCCGTTAGAACTAAAATAATAAATAAAAAAAATAAAAAAAAAAAATATATATATATATATATATATATATATATATATACTAGAATAGTGCGTCTCTCACAGCATAGTAGGTTTTTTCTCCAACATAGGTGTGTCCGGTCCACGGCGTCATCCTTACTTGTGGGATATTCTCTTCCCCAACAGGAAATGGCAAAGAGCCCAGCAAAGCTGGTCACATGATCCCTCCTAGGCTCCGCCTTCCCCAGTCATTCTCTTTGCCGTTGTACAGGCAACATCTCCACGGAGATGGCTTAGAGTTTTTTGGTGTTTAAATGTAGTTTTTATTCTTCAATCAAGAGTTTGTTATTTTAAAATAGTGCTGGTATGTACTATTTACTCTGAAACAGGAAAGAGATGAAGATTTCTGTTTGTAAGAGGAAAATGATTTTAGCAACCGTTACTAAAATCGATGGCTGTTTCCACACAGGACTGTTGAGAGGAATTAACTTCAGTTGGGGGAAACAGTGAGCAGACTTTTGCTGCTTGAGGTATGACGCATTTCTAACAAGACTCGGTAATGCTGGAAGCTGTCATTTTCCCTATGGGAACCGGTAAGCCATTTTCTTAAGTTTAAGTAAAAGAATAAAGGGCTTCATTAGGGCTTAAAAAACTGGTAGACATTTTTCTGGGCTAAAACGATTACTTTACTAAGTATATTTGGCAGATTATTACTTTTAATAGTTGTTAAATCTTGGGGATTGTTTTAATAAAAACGGCAGGCACTGTATTGGACACCTTTTTCACTGGGGGCCTTTTCTAGTCATAGACAGAGACTCATTTTCGCGCCTCTAATGCGCAGTTGTTTTTGGAAAGCATGGCATGCAGATGCATGTGTGAGGAGCTAAGATCCACTGAAAAAGCTTATAGAAGGCATCATTTGGTATCGTATTCCCCTCTGGGCTTGGTTGGGTCTCAGCATAGCAGATACCTGGGACTGTATAGGGGTTAAATGTAAAAACGGCTCCGGTTCCGTTATTTTAAGGGTTAAAGCTTTCAAATTTGGTGTGCAATACTTTTAAGGCTTTATGTTACTGTGGTGAAATTTTGGTGAAATTTGAACAATTCCTTCATACTTTTTCACATATTCAGTAATAAAGTGTGTTCAGTTTGAAATTTAAAGGGACAGTAACGGTTTTATTGTAAAACGTTTTTTGTGCTTTGTTGACAAGTTTAAGCCTGTTTAACATGTCTGAACCATCAGATAACGATGTTCTATATGTATGAAAGCCAATGTGTCTCCCCATTTAAATATATGTGATATATTTGTGTCATAATGTCCAAACAAAGTAGGGATAATAATGCCATAGATATGATATTGCCCAAGATGATTCCTCTAATGAGGGGAGTAAGCATGGTACTGCATCATCCCCTTCTGTGTCTACACCAGTTTTGCCCACACAGGAGGCCCCTAGTACATCTAGCGCGCCAATACTTATTACCATACAACAATTAATGGCTGTAATGGATAATTCTATTGCATGCATTTTTTCCAAAATGCCTACTTATCAGAGAAAGCGTGATTGCTCTGTTTTAAACACTGAAGAGCAAGAGGACGCTGATGATATCTGTTCTGACATGCCCTCACACCTATCTGAAGGGGCCAGGAGGGAGGTTTTGTCTGAGGGAGAAATTTCAGATTCAGGGAAAATTTCTCAACAAGCAGAACCTGATATTGTAACTTTTAAATTTAAATTTCAACATCTGCACACACTACTTAAGGAGGTATTATCTACTCTGGATGATTGTGACAATTTGGTCATTCCAGAGAAATTAGGTAAGATGGACAAGTTCCTAGAGGTTCCGGTGCCCCCCGATGTTTTTCCTATACCCAAGCGGGTGGCGGACATGGTAAATAAGGAGTGGGAAAGGCCCGGCATACCTTTTGTCCTCCCCCTATATTTAAGAAATTAGTTCCTATAGTCGACCCCAGAAAGGACTTATAGCATACAGTCCCCAAGGTCGAGGGGGCGGTTTCTACTCTAAACAAACGCACTTCTATTCCTATAGAAGATAGTTGTGCTTTCAAGATCCTATGGATTAAAGGTTAGAGGGTTTGCTTAAAAAGATGTTTGTTCAGCAAGGTTACCTTCTACAACCAATTTCATGCATTGTTCCTGTCACTACAGCTGCGTGTTTCTGGTTCAAAGAACTAGAAAAGTCGCTCAATAAAGAATCTTCGTACGAGGAGGTTTTGGACAGAGTTCAAGCTCTTAAATTGGCTAACTCTTTATTATTTTAGATGCCGCTTTGCAATTAGCTAGATTAGCGGCGAATAATTCAGGGTTTGCTATCGTGGCGCGCAGAGCGCTTTTGCTTAACATCCCTTTCAAGGGTAAAACACTGTTTGGTCCTGACTTGAAAGAGATTATTTCAGACATCACTGGGGGAAAGGGCCACGCCCTTCCTCTGGATAGGTCTTTTAAGGCTAAAAAGAAGCCAAATTTTCGTCCCTTTCGCAGAAACGGACCAGCCTCAAATTCTACACCCTCTAAGCAAGAGGGTAATACTTCTCAAACCAAGCCAGCCTGGAGGCCGATGCAAGGCTGGAACAAGGGTAAGCAGGCCAAGTCACCTGCCACTGCTACCAAAACAGCATGAAGTGTTGGCCCCCGATCTGGGAAGGATCTGGTGGGGGGCAGACTTTCTCTCTCTGCTCAGGATGGGGCAAGAGATGTTCAGGATCCTTGGGCGCTAGAAATAGTTTCTCAAGGTTATCTCCTGGAATTCAGGGAACTACCCCCAAGGGGAAGGTTCCACGGGTCTCAATTATCTTCGAACAGGCATTCTTACACTGTGTAGAAGACCTGTTAAGCTTGGGAGTGATTCATCCTGTTCCATTAGGAGAACAAGGGATGGGTTTTTACTCCAACCTGTTCATAATTCCCAAAAAAGAGGGAACATTCAGACCTATTTTAGATCTCAAGATTCTAAACAAGTTTCTAAGGGTTTCATCATTGAAAATGGAAACCATTCGAACGATCCTTCCTACCATCCAGGAAGGTCAATTCATGACCACGGTGGACTTAAAGGATGCGTACCTACGTATTCCTATCCACAAGGAACATTTTCGGTTCCTAAGGTTCGGCTTTCTGGACAAGCATTACCTGTGGCACTTCCATTCGGATTAGCCACTGCTCCAAGGATTTTCACAAGGGTACTAGGGTCCCTTCTAGCGGTGCTAAGACCAAGGGGCATTGCAGTAGTACCTTACTTGGACGACATCCTGATTCAAGTGTCGTCTCTGTCAAAAGCAAGGGCTCATACGGACATTGTCCTAGCCTTTCTCAGATCTCACAGGTGGAAAGTGAACATAGAAAAAAGTTCTCTGTCCCCGTCAACAAGAGTTCCCTTCTTGGGAACAATAATAGCTTCCTTAGAAATGAAGGTTTTTCTGACAGAGGCCAGAAAATCAAAACTTCTAAGCTCTTGTCAGGTACTTCATTCTGTTCTTCTTCCTTCCATAGCGCAGTCCATGGAAGTAATAGGGTTGATGGTTGCGGCAATGGACATAGTTCCTTTTGCACGAATTCATCTAAGACCATTGCACCTGGGCATGCTCAGACAGTGGAATGGGGATTATACAGACTTGTCTCAGACGATACAAGTAGATCAAATAACCAGAGATTCACTCCGTTGGTGGCTGACCCTGGACAACCTGTCACAGGGAATGAGCTTCCGCAGACCAGAATAGGTCATTGTCACGACCGACGCCAGTCTGGTGGGCTGGGGCGCGGTCTGGGAACCCCTGAAAACTCAGGGTCTATGGTTTCGGGAAGACTCTCTTCTCCCGATAAACATAATGGAACTGAGAGCGATATTCAATGCTCTCAAGGCTTGGCCTCGACTAGCAAAGGCCAAATTCATAAGGTTTCAATCAGTCATCATGACTGTTACATATATCAACCATCAGGGGGTAACAAGGAGTTCCCTGGCGATGGAGGAGCATCCGGGGGAGTGGGAACTCCATCTGGAAATCTTTGCCCAAATAACTCAATTATGGGGCATTCCAGACTTGGTTCTGATGGCCTCTCGTCAGAACTTCATGGTCCCTTGTTACGGGTCCAAATCCAGGGATCCCAAGGCGACTCTATTGGATACAATAGTAGCACCTTGGATCTTCAACCTAGCTTATGTATTCCCACCGTTTCCTCTCATTCCCAGGCTGGTAGCCAGGATCAATCTGGAGAGGGCTTCGGTGACCTTGATAGTTCCTGTGTGGCCACGCAGGACTTGGTATGCAGACCTGGTGAATGTGTCATCGGCTCCACCATGGAAGCTACCTTTGAGACAGGACCTTCTTATTCAGGGTCCATTCGAACATCCGAATCTGGTTTTCCTCCAACTGACTGCTTGGAGTTTGAACGCTTGATTTTATCAAAGCGTGGGTTTTCAGATTCTGTAATAGATACTCTTATTCAGGCTAGAAAGCCTGTAACTAGAAAAATTTACCATAATATATGGAAAAAATATATCTGTTGGTGTGAATCTAAAGGATTCCCATGGAACAAGATAAAAATTCCTAAGATTCTTTCCTTTCTACAAGAAGGTTTGGAGAAAGGATTTTCTGCGAGTTCTCTGAAGGGACAGATCTCTGCTTTATCTGTTTTACTTCACAAAAGGCTGGCAGCTGTGCCAGACGTTTAAGCGTTTGTTCAGGCTCTGGTTAGAATCAAGCCTGTTTACAGACCTTTGACTCTTCCCTGGAGTCTTAATCTAGTTCTTTCAGTTCTTCAAGGGGTTCCGTTTGAACCCTTACATTCCATAGATATTAAGTTATTATCTTGGAAAGTTTTGTTTTAGGTTGCAATTTCTTCCGCTAGAAGAGTTACTGAGTTATCTGCTCTGCAGTGTTCTCCTCCCTATCTGGTCCATGCAGATAAGGTGGTTTTTACGTACTGAGCCTGGTTTTCTTCCGAAGGTTGTTTCCAACAAAAATATTAACCAGGAGATAGTTGTACCTTCTTTGTGTCCGAATCCAGTTTCATAGAAGGAACGTTTGTTACACAATTTGGACGTTGTCCGTGCTCTAAAATTCTATTTAGATGCTACAAAGGATTTCAGACAAACATCTTCCTTGTTTGTTGTTTATTCTGGTAAAAGGAGAGGTCAAAAAGCAACTTCTACCTCTCTATCTTTTTGGCTTAAAAGCATCATAAGATTGGCTTATGAGACTGCCGGACGGCAGCCTCCTGAAAGAATCACAGCTCATTCCACTAGGGCCGTGGCTTCCACATGGGCCTTTAAGAACGAGGCTTCTGTTGATCAGATATGTAAGGCAGCGACTTGGTCTTCACTGCACACTTTTACCAAATTTTACAAATTTGATACTTTTGCTTCTTCTGAGGCTATTTTTGGGAGAAAGGTTTTGCAAACCGTGGTGCCTTCCATCTAGGTGACCTGATTTGCTCCCTCCCATCATCCGTGTCCTAAAGCTTTGGTATTGGTTCCCACAAGTAAGGATGACGCAGTGGACCGGACACACCTATGTTGGAGAAAACAGAATTTATGTTTACCTGATAAATTACTTTCTCCAACGGTGTGTCCGGTCCACGGCCCGCCCTGGTTTTTTAATCAGGTCTGATGATTTATTTTCTTTAACTACAGTCACCACGGTATCATATGATTTCTCCTATGCAAATATTCCTCCTTTACGTCGGTCGAATGACTGGGGAAGGCGGAGCCTAGGAGGGATCATGTGACCAGCTTTGCTGGGCTCTTTGCCATTTCCTGTTGGGGAAGAGAATATCCCACAAGTAAGGATGACGCCGTGGACCGGACACACCGTTGGAGAAAGTAATTTATCAGGTAAACATAAATTCTGTTTTTTTTTTTTTGTTTTTTTTTTAAATGTTAACACAGGATGTACAAGATACCATTGAGATGCTAATTTTCACCTTTTTGTATTCCATACAAACTTAATTAAAAATCTGAACAAAGAAATGGAAGAAGAAGGAGGGAAAAACAAAATATGCTTTAAACTGCTTATGGCTTAGCATATTCCCAAAATTAAACTGTAATTTCTTAACTTTAAATTCTACACAATTTCCCATACAATTCAGAATGAAATTTATGTATAGGGCAAGCTACAGCTCTAGGTGTAACACATTCACATAAATGAATCCTTTGTAAAAAGAAATAAATAAAAATGTGCAAGGGGGCGGAGCTAACCGCCGTGCCGACTGGAAGCACAGTGAAGGAGCTCTGTCAAAAAATAAGCAGCTTTGGGTAAATAATTTATGATCCTGGCAGAAATCTCCACTTGTGAAATTGTATTTGACTGTCTAATCACAGGCAGAGCAGGCACATATGAAAATTTTGTTGCTTGGGACTTTCAGGACCTGTGGGAGACGGTAGATTGAACAGTGTGCGGCCTACAACACCCACCAGCTCACCCCCCCCTGTGAACGGGGGTAATTCAGGTCACCATGGCTATTTCAGTGAGTGGGAACCTATGCAGTGCTCTATATTCCCTCTTGATGGATTATGAGCAGCAGATTTGTGATAGATTTGACAGACTGGACTTACATATACAGAGGAGAAGGCCCTCGGAAGAGCCCACTACGGAGGCAGCAAGCCCGACACCTTCCACAGTGTCCGGCAACTGAGTGCATCTGGATAAAGCAGAGCAAACTGCGCAATTGTTAGAGTCCCCAGTTGGGGGATATGAGCACATCCATCGGTCGAAAGAGGTGCCAGAGAAGAACATGCTTGTACCTGGGGTCACTGACCCGAGATTGGAGCTGATCGGATCGGCCGAGGCATGCCATGTGGGGCTGACCGGCTGGAGAGATTTCCTGTTGCTCTGCAAGCAGCGGTGAGCTGGATGGCTGATTCACTCCTAGTTCATAGCGACTGGCCGGTAGTCCCCTGCAGAGAAGCGGCTAAACTTCCGGCCCGAGTGCTACCCTTAATGGGACTGCAGGGTAAGGTGTCCATAAAACTGAGCGCTCTACAAGAACTAACAATCACCTTACCCCAGTTTGGCGCAATTAGATCTACGTGTGACCCCACTGGAACAATATCACTTTGCGGCACCAGGTCACCCTCTCCAGTCTGATGATCACCACCATGATTGGGGACTAGCATTGCGCTGGGGGTCCATCTGTGGGACATTATCACTCTGCCCGATTGGTGTGGGATGAGTACTTCATTAGACATCCTGCTGGTCTCCCCTTTATACAGCCCTTGTCCCCTAGTTGCTCTGTTGGCGATGTTACCTTACTAAGTATTACCTTTCTTCTCCTTTTCTTTCACCTGTTATTATGTGACTTGCAACCAGTATCTCTTGCTTGTGTGACTTAGATTTGTACTAATATTTGCACTACTTGCTTGATACCACCTTTTAAGATATATAATATTGTTAACAATGAACTAAACATGCTATGTGGCTGAGCGCTCCCATGTCCATACTATATGGTCTGCATGATTTAGCTCTTCTGAATCCATTACTGCTGTCATTGGGGTCAGGGGGGAGTTCCAGCGTGTAGTGAGTTTTACTGGGATTATGCTTATGAGCGGTTTTGTCTGTCACGGAGCGCTTGGTCCACTAACCTACATAAATACGCTGGTGGTTACTCTGACCGCACTGCCTTATACTTATTCAGCGCTTATGATATGGAATGTATATTTAATCTGACTACACACGCAACTAGGATGGGGTATCTATGCATTCACCCATATAGGGCTGGCTCTCTGCTGGCTACGATTGTAACCTGGTATAGAAGGCCCCGCTATTGATTACGATATGATTAGCTGGAGATATCCCCTACTATCTACATAAAGCAAAGAGTCATACATGCCTGACCCCATAAGCCCACATAGGATACAGGCTGAGCTCAAGTAGTGTACTAATTCAACCCTCTAATCCCTGATAGTATGTAAACATGAAATACCACCTGGAATAGCCCATATCAGATACTACTGGTATCTACTTTTTGGCAGAGTTATGCAGCCTCTGCCCTGCCCAAAGAGTCTTAAATTTGCTCTTTGGGTTCTATAAAAACATCAACTTATACTTAAAGTCATTATGTATATATCAGCAGTGAACAGTGATTTCTCTAGATAGTTTGTATGTGAAACATGTCATAAATGGAATACCGTGTGTGCACTATTGCCTTGAACTTGTCTTTGTGAACTAATATCTAAATTTTGTTTGACAAAATAATAATAATTCTAGATGTTAAAAAAACAATCTGTGTCTACCACTGAATGTTAGCAAATAGGTCCTTTTCGAGGACCGGGAAGGCAATGTAGACACAATGGAACCTACTCGCAATTAAATTTAAAATGAGGTACAGAGGACTAAGGCTTGAGGATAGCTACCTTGTTGGCTCTTCTGTGTTTAATCCTCCTTATAGTGATGATTGTCAAAATTATTAGTGTTTTGTGACTTGCTGATTCATAAGAATGTGTTACTGTTTTCCTGTAAACTTGTGTTACCTCAATAAAAATAAAAAAAATGTGCAAGAATATTACAATCTTTATAAACATGGACATTATATTCAATCACTTTAACCTTACTGTGGCAGCTATTAAATAGTACTGTAAAGCTTTTGTTTGTAAAAACATTTAGATGGGACCAACACAACACATGTCTCTAAAATTCATTAGAAAACTGATAGAAAACTGTCTCAACAATAAAAGTATCCAGTTTCCAAAAACAAGAAAAATACAAGAGTTAAAGGGACAGTCTAGTATAATCAACTTCCCAATTTACTTCCATCATCAAACTTGCTTTTTTTCTCTTGGTATTCTAAGTTTAAGCCAAACATAGGTAGGCTCATATGATAATTTCTAAGCATTTTAGGGTTGCCTCTTATCACATGCTTTTTTTTTTAAATCTCTTTTCAACACAAAGAGACAGAAAGTCCACATGGGCCATATAGATAACACTGTGGGGGTTATTTAAGATTTAGCAGGCTACAAAACAACAGGCCTGCTGAAACCAACCATTATGTGCTTCACTCTATGCAAATGCAAATTTATACAGACCAGAAATACAGGTTTTTTAAAGCCATGCTTTTCTTGAGAAACATACAACAGGCCTTCTGAAACCAACCACTATTTGCGCTTTTTAAATAAAGTACTACATACAAAAACTTTGCTATAAAACACCAAATCTACATTTACTGCAGTTAAATTTAGAATAAATCAACATTCATTTGATTCCTGCAAAACTAAATGGCATATGGAGAAGAAAAAGTGAGGGAATGTGGTGACATTTTTATCACAGGAATATTGGAATATAGCTCACAGATTTTATAACTGGCAATTCACATAGCTGGTTTATTCAAGTAGTTCTTTTGTCTAGTGTCTGTCTAGAAAGACACACCCAATGGTCTTTTTGAGTGACATTTGATGTCACTCCCTTTTGAATTGGGGTATAAAATACTGTAACACCAGAGCTTCTGTCTCTCTTTTTATCCTGGGCATGCTGTAAAGATGGCTGAAACTCTGAAGAAATATGGCTAAGTACATTCCTATGATTATTTTAGCAGTATTGAACAAATTGGGGTTAGTGTGTAGTAAAGTTGCCCTGTATCTTAAAATGTGGACTGTATCTGTAAAATAGATTTATATATATATATACCTGTAAATATTTATCTTATTATTAACATATATTGATTCCTAAATAAACTGTTTGGCAAATAATGGAGGCCCTCTCATAGAGTTTATTTCACAATTTATCTGTGTTGGTTTTAGTGGTTTCACCATAGAGATTTAGTATATTATATTTAGTAGAAAGTAAAGATATTTTAAATTAATAGATAACCACAGTTATCGTACCAGTACCCCTAGCAGAAAGGGGTCTAGGGTACTATTCCAACCTTTTTGTGGTTCCAAAGAAGGATGGCACTTTCCGCCGATTCTGGACCTAAATTGTTTAAACAAGTTTCTGAGTGTTCCATCGTTCAAAATGGAAACAATCAGATCTATTCTGCCCCTATTTCAAAAGGGACAGTTCATGACTTGAAGAACGCTTACCTTCATGTGCCAATTCACAGAGACCACTTCAGGTTCCTAAGATTTGCGTTTCTGGACTAACACTTCCAGTTTGTGGCCCTTCCTTTTGGTCTGGCGACGGCCCAGAGAGTCTTCACGAAGGTTCTGGGGGTGCTGCTTGCAATGCTTAGATCCAGGGGAATTGCGGTGGCGCCTTACCAGGACGACATCCTAGTTCAGGCACCGTCGCTCGGCCTTGCAGAGGATCATTTGAGGGCTCTTCTTCTTCT
Organism: Bombina bombina; assembly: GCF_027579735.1. Lineage (NCBI taxonomy): Eukaryota > Metazoa > Chordata > Amphibia > Anura > Bombinatoridae > Bombina > Bombina bombina. The sequence continues at coordinate 126,754,160 of NC_069507.1, read as the reverse complement.
GCTTCAATCTCACGGTTGGAAGATCAACTCAGGAAAGAGTTCCCTGGTTCCCAGCAACAGGGTGGAGTTCCTGGGCACGATAATAGACTCTATGACCAGGAAGATATTTCTCACAGATTGGCGGCGCAGGAAGCTTGCGTCCACCTGTCTTGCCCTTCAGTCCTCCACAAGCCCGTCGGTGGCTCAATGTATGGAGGTGATAGGTCTCATTTATTTATTTATAAAATATTTTACCAGGAAGGATACATTGAGATTTCTCTTGTTTTCAAGTATGTCCTGGTGTGAAGCATAGATATCATCCTATTCGCCAGGTACCATCTCAGACCTCTTCAATTGTGCATGTTGAGACAGTGGAACAGCGATCATTCAGATCTATCACAGCTGATATCCATGGTTGCTCGGACTCGGAACTCCCTCTCTTGGTGGATTTGTCAGGAGCAACTGTCCATGGGGACATCCTTCTTGCGACCGTCCTGGGAGATTCAGACCATGGACGCCAGTCTGACAGGATGGGGAGCTGTTTGGGGTGCCAGGATGGCACAAGGAAGTGGTCCAGGGAGGAGTCTCTCCTTCCGATCAACATCCTAGAACTACGAGCAATTTACAATGCTCTGAAGGCATGGCCTTCTCTTGAGTCGGTCAGTTTCATCAGATTCCAGACCGACAACATTACCTCGGTAGCTTACATCAACCATCAGGGGGGTACGAGGAGCTTCCTCGCGATGAGAGAGGTGTGTCGGATTCTGGAGTGGGCGGAGTCCCAGGACTGCTCGCTCTCATCGATTCACATTCCAGGTGTGGACAACTGTAAAGCGGACTTTCTCAGCAGACAATCCTTCCATCCGGGGGAATGGTCTCTTCACTCCGAGGTGTTTGCAGAGATTTGTCACAGATGGGGAGCGCCGGAGATAGATCTCATGGCGTCCAGACTCAATTGCAAGCTACCTCGATATGGGTCGAGGTCCAGGGATCCCAGGCAGAGCTGGGATCCCTGGACCTTAGCGGTTCCTTGGGGATTCAGCCCAGCTTACATTTTTCCACCGTTACCACTTCTACCTTGCGTAGTGGCACACATCAAATAGTAGCGGGCCCCCTGGCCATTCTGATTGCTCCTTCGTGGCCGCGGAGGATGTGGTTTGTGGATCTGGTGGGGATGTCATCCTCTCCACCGTTTAAGTTACACTTTTGCAGGGATCTGCTGTCACAGGGCCCCTTTCAACATAAAAATCTAGATTCTCTGAGGTTGACTGCGTGGAGATTGAACGCCTAGTCTTTTCAGAAGGTGTAATTGATACTCTAATTCAGGCAAGGAAGCCAGTCACTCGTCGCATCTACCATAAGGTGTGGAGGACTTGTCCTGGTGTGAGAAGCATAGATATCCTTGGCATAAGGTGAAGGGATTCTGTCCTTTTTTCAAGATGGTTTGGAGAAGGGTCTTGCCGCTAGTTCCTTAAAGGGACAGATTTCGGCATTATCAGTTTTGTTGCATAGGAGACTTACTGAGCTCCCTGACATTCAATCTTTTGTTCAGGCTCTGTCTAGAATCAGGCCTGTCTTTTGACAGTCAGCTCCACCTTGGAGCTTAAACTTAGTCCTTAAAGGGAGACTAAACCCATTTTTTTTTTTACTGATTCAGATAGAGCATGCAATTGTAAGTAATTTACTCCTATTATCAATTTTTCTTTGTTCTAATGCTATCTTTATTTGAAAAAGCAGTAATGTAAGCTTAAGAGCCGACCCATTTTTGGTTCAACACCTGGGTAGCACTTTCTGAGTTGTGGCTAAATGTTGCAAACCAATCAGCAAGCTCTACCCAAGTGCTGAATCAAAAATGGGCCGGCTGCTTACCTTACATTCCTGCATTTTCAAATAAAGATACCAAGAGAATGAAGAAACATTGATAATAGGAGTTAATTAGAAAGTTGCTTAAAATTCCATGCTCTATATGAATCATGAAAGAACAGATAAGAAAATAACCAACAGGTCTAGTTCAAGATTGTTTTATGGTAATGTAAAATAATTCCATGTAATTTTTTCCAATATGCTTGTTAGGCCGCTTTCAGCAAACACCGAGACCCAGCGCCAGTTAAATACCCTAAATGATGATGTGGCGCTGGGAATATGTCACGGTCATAGTGAGCTGAGACACTCAGATGCTTGCCCTTCTTACTCCCAGATGATGTCATCTGAGCATTCAGCAAACGCCCAGCACCTCGCTTGGAAGCCTTCCCTGAACGCTCCAAGCGAGCGCTGATCTCGCTGGAGGCGCTTGCCGAACGCGGCCTTAGTAAGCATATTTATTTTCCTCATGCATTCATGTTGCTGAACAATTAAGTTTGTCAAATAAAAATATTGAAAAAAGTATTTTGTGCATGATATATGTATTCTTTAGTTAGTGCATTACCACTATCATCTATACATGTTTTTCTGTTTGTGAACCTTCATGTTTGTAGGAGAACAAATTGACTTATGTTTTTTACAAGGGCACTAAACTTTTATACTGAAATATATACTGATAGTGAATGTTCTCTTTCACTTATTATATAAGTGGAGGTGTATTGTGGTGTATTTATGTAAGGGTTTTATGACAGAGTTTAGTAGCTGGTTCAGGATATGCTTATGATGGTGTTTCTATCCTCTTAAAGGGTCATGAAACCATTAGACAGATAATTTAAATTTTAACAACTTTACCATTTACTTCTAATTTCTCCTACATTGGTGTGTCCGGTCCACGGCTTCATCCTTACTTGTGGGATATTCTCTTCCCCTACAGGAAATGGCAAAGAGAGCACACAGCAAGAGCTGTCCATATAGCCCCCCCTCTGGCTCCGCCCCCAGTCATTCTCTTTGCCGCTCTGAACAAGTAGCATATCCCCGGGGATGGTAGAGTATGTGGTGTTAGTTGTAGTTTTATTTCTTCTATCAAGAGTTTGTTATTTTAAAATAGTGCCGGTTTGTACTATTTACTCTACAACAGAAAGTGATGAAGAGTTCTGTTAAAAGAGGAGTATGATTTTAGCAGCAGTAACTAAAATCCATTGCTGTTCCCACCAACTGAAACCAGAGAACTTCAGTTGGGGGGAACAGTTTGCAGACTTTTCTGCTCCAGGTATGACTAGTCTCTTTTCTAACAAGACATAGTAATGCTAGAAGACTGTCATTTTCCCTTATGGGATCGGTAAGCCATTTTCTTAGACTCATAACAGAATGAAGGCTTATAAATGGGCTCTATACTGGTTGACACTATTGTGGGCTAAATCGATTGATTTATATAATATTTATATGACTTTTGGGGTGTTTTGTGATTATGAAACACTTTTGGGAACGTTTTTATTACGCCTGGCAGTTGTTTAGACACCTAATCTAGTCAGGAAGGCCCCTTCACTCTGGTATGCAGAGGGAGGAGGCCTCATTTTCGCGCCTCAGTTGCGCAGTTACTTCTGGAAGCAGTGCATGCAGCTTCATGTGAGAGGGTCCTGTGGACATAAAAATGAATTCTAGAAGGCTTATTTCTGTGGTGAATAACCCCCAAGGAAGGTAAAAGCCGCAGCAAAGCTGTGGCAGGGACTGTAGTGGGTTTAAACTGGTAAATTGAACAATTAACTCCGGTTTGCTCATTTAAGGGGTTAGAGACTTGAAATTTGGTGTGCAATACTTTCAAAGCATTAAGACACTAGGGTGCAAATTTTGTAAAGATCGGATATTTCCTTCATAGTTTTTCAAACATTCAGAAATAAAGTGTGGTCTTTTTATTATTTAAAGAGACAGTAACGGTTTTGTTTAAAAACGGTTTTATTGCATTAATAGCCTGCCTAAGTCTGTCTAACATGTCTATACCTTCAGATAGCTTATGTTCTGTGTGTATGGAGGCCAAGGTGGTTCCCCCTTTAAATGTATGTTCAAATTGTGCCATGGCGTCCAAACAAAGTAAGGACAGTACTGTCACATTTAATGAGGTTGCCCAAGATGATTCTTCAAGTGAAGGTAGTGGGGATAGTTCATCATCCTCTCCTTCTGTGTCAACACCAGTTTTGCCCGCGCAGGCGATACACATGGCAAACAGTTCCTAAGGTTGAGGGGGCAGTTTCTACATTGGCCAAGCGCACAACTATTCCCATTGAGGACAGTTGTGCTTTTAAAGATCCTATGGATAAAAAATTGGAAGGATTGCTTAAAAAGATATTTGTTCAGCAAGGTTTCCTTCTCCAACCAATTTCGTGTATTATTCCTGTCACCACGGCGGCGTCTTTTTGGTTCGAGGAACTAGAAAATTCGCTCCATAAGGAGACTCCATATGAGGAAGTCATGGACAGAATTCACGCACTAAAGTTGGCTAATTCCTTTATTTTAGATGCCGCCTTTCAATTGGCTAAATTAGCGGCGAAAAATTCAGGTTTTGCAATAGTGGCGCGCAGAGCGCTTTGGCTAAAATCTTGGTCGGCGGATGTGTCGTCCAAGACAAAACTGCTTAATATTCCTTTCAAAGGTAAGACCCTTTTCGGGCCAGAATTAAAGGAGATTATTTCAGACATCACTGGGGGAAAGGGCCATGCCCTCCCACAGGATAGGCCTTTCAAGGCTAAGAACAAATCTAATTTTCGTTCCTTTCGCAATTTCAGGAACGGACCGTCTCCTAACTCTGCAGCCTCTAGACAAGAGGGTAACAATTCCCAGCCTAAACCAGCATGGAAACCAATGCAAGGCTGGAACAAGGGTAAACAGGCCAAGAAGCCTGCGGCTGCTACCAAGACAGCATGAAGGGGTAGCCCCCGATCCGGGACCGGATCTAGTAGGGGGCAGACTTTCTCTCTTTGCTCAGGCTTGGGCAAGAGATGTTCCGGATCCCTGGGCACTAGAAATAGTCTCTCAGGGGTATCTTCTGGAATTCAAGGAACTTCCTCCAAGGGGAAGGTTCCACTTGTCTCGCTTATCTTCAGACCAGATAAAGAGACAGGCATTCTTACATTGCGTAGAGGACCTATTAAAGATGGGAGTGATACACCCAGTTCCAACAGCGGAACAAGGACTGGGTTTTTACTCAAACCTGTTCGTAGTTCCCAAAAAAGAGGGAACTTTCAGGCCAATTCTGGATTTAAAAATTCTAAACAAATTCCTCAGAGTTCCATCATTCAAGATGGAAACAATTCGGACGATTTTACCAACAATCCAGGAGGGTCAATACATGACTACCGTGGACTTAAAGGATGCGTACCTACATATTCCTATCCACAAAGATCATCATCAGTTCCTAAGGTTCGCCTTTCTGGACAAACATTACCAGTTCGTGGCTCTTCCATTCGGTTTAGCCACTGCTCCCAGAATTTTCACAAAGGTGCTAGGGTCCCTACTAGCGGTTCTAAGACCAAGGGGCATTGCTGTAGCACCTTACCTAGACGACATTTTAATTCAAGCGTCGTCCCTTTCCAAAGCAAGGGCTCATACAGACATTGTGTAAGCCTTTCTCAGGTCTCACGGGTGGAAGGTGAATGTAGGAAAGAGTTCCCTGTCCCCGTCCACAAGGGTTCCTTTTCTGGGAACAATAATGGATTCTGTAGAAATGAAGATTTTTCTGACAGAGGTCAGAAAGCTAAAGCTTCTAAACGCTTGTCGAGTTCTTCAATCTATTCCTCAGCCTTCCATAGCTCAGTGCATGGAGGTAATAGGAATAATGGTTGCAGCAATGGACGTGGTTCCTTTTGCTCGAATTCATCTAAGACCATTACAACTGTGCATGCTCAAACAGTGGAATGGGGATTATGCAGACTTGTCTCCCCAGATTCAAGTAGACCAGGTAACCAGAGACTCACTCCGCTGGTGGTTGACTCAGGATCACCTGTCTCAGGGAATGAGTTTCCGCAGACCAGAGTGGGTCATCGTCACAACCGACGCCAGTCTCTTAGGCTGGGGCGCGGTCTGGGACTCCCTGAAAGCTCAGGGTCTATGGTCTCGGGAAGAGTCTCTTCTCCCGATAAACATTTTGGAACTGAGAGCGATATTCAATGCGCTCCTGGCCTGGCCTCATCTAGCGAAGGCCAGATTCATAAGATTTCAGTCGGACAACATGACGACTGTAGCGTACATCAATCATCAGGGGGGGGACAAAGAGTTCCTTGGCGATGAGAGAGGTATCCAAGATCATCGAATGGGCGGAGGATCACTCCTGCCACCTATCTGCAATCCACATCCCAGGAGTAGACAACTGGGAGGCGGATTATTTGAGTCGTCAGACTTTCCATCCGGGGGAGTGGGAACTCCACCCGGAGGTCTTTGCCCAGTTAACCCACCTATGGGTTCCTCGATACGGGTCCAGATCCAGGGATCCCAGGGCGACACTGGTGGATGCTTTAGTGGCGCCTTGGTCGTTCAATCTAGCTTATGTGTTTCCACCGTTCCCTCTCCTTCCCAGGCTTGTAGCCAGGATCAAACAGGAGAAGGCCTCGGTGATTCTAATAGCTCCTGCATGGCCACGCAGGACCTGGTATGCAGACCTGGTGAATATGTCATCGGCTCCACCATGGAAGCTACCTTTGAGACAGGATCTTCTAGTACAAGGTCCATTCGAACATCCAAATCTAGTCTCTCTGCAACTGACTGCTTGGAAATTGAACGCTTGATTTTATCTAAGCGTGGGTTTTCAGATTCAGTTATAGATACTCTGGTTCAAGCCAGAAAACCTGTAACTAGGAAAATTTACCATAAGATATGGCAAAAATATATCCGTTGGTGTGAATCCAAAGGATTCTCTTGGAGTAAAATTAAAATTCCTAGGATTCTTTCCTTTCTCCAAGAGGGTTTGGATAAAGGTTTGTCAGCTAGTTCTTTAAAAGGACAGATATCTGCTTTGTCTGTTTTGTTACACAAAAGTCTGGCAGCCGTGCCAGATGTACAGGCGTTTGTACAGGCGTTAGTTAGAATCAAGCCTGTCTACAGACCTATGACTCCTCCTTGGAGTCTAAATTTAGTTCTTTCAGTTCTTCAGGGGGTTCCGTTTGAACCCATGCATTCCATAGATATTAAGTTACTATCTTGGAAAGTTCTGTTTTTGGTTGCTATTTCTTCTGCTAGAATAGTTTCTGAATTATCTGCTTTGCAATGTACTTCTCCTTATCTGGTATTCCATACAGATAAGGTAGTTCTACGTACCAAGCCTGGTTTTCTTCCAAAGGTGGTTTCCAACAGGAATATTAACCAGGAAATAGTTGTTCCTTCTCTGTGTCCGAATCCAGTTTCGAAGAAGGAACGTTTGTTACATAACCTAGATGTGGTCCGTGCTTTAAAATTCTATTTAGAAGCAACAAAGGATTTCAGACAGACATCATCCTTGTTTGTCGTTTATTCTGGTAAGAGGAGAGGGCAGAAAGCTACTGCTACCTCTCTTGCTTTTTGGCTGAAAAGCATCATCCGATTGGCTTATGAGACTGCCGGACGGCAGCCTCCTGAACGAATTACAGCTCACTCTACTAGAGCTGTGGCTTCCACATGGGCCTTCAAGAATGAGGCTTCTGTTGATCAGATCTGTAAGGCAGCGACTTGGTCTTCTCTGCATACTTTTGCCAAATTTTACAAATTCGATACTTATGCGTCTTCGGAGGCTGTTTTTGGGAGAAAGGTTTTGCAAGCCGTGGTACCTTCCGTTTAGGTAACCTGACTTGTTCCCTCCCTTCATCCGTGTCCTAAAGCTTTGGTATTGGTTCCCACAAGTAAGGATGAAGCCGTGGACCGGACACACCAATGTAGGAGAAAACAGAATTTATGTTTACCTGATAAATTTCTTTCTCCTACGGTGTGTCCGGTCCACGGCCCGCCCTGGTTTTTAGTCAGGTTTAAAAAAATGTATTTCTGTACACTACAGTCACCACGGCACCCTATAGTTTCTCCTTTTTCTCCTAACCATCGGTCGAATGACTGGGGGGGGGGCTATATGGACAGCTCTTGCTGTGTGCTCTCTTTGCCATTTCCTGTAGGGGAAGAGAATATCCCACAAGTAAGGATGAAGCCGTGGACCGGACACACCGTAGGAGAAAGAAATTTATCAGGTAAACATAAATTCTGTTTTGCTTCATTTGTTTGGTATCCTTTGTTGAAGAAACAGCAATGCACATGAGTGAGCCAATAACATGAGGCATATATGTGCAGCCGCCAATAAGCAGCTCCTAAACCTGCCTAGGTATGCTGTTCAACAAAGGATACCAAGAGAATAAAACACATTTGATAAGTAAATTTGGATGCTGTTTAAAATCACATGTTCTCTCTGAAGCATGAAAGAAAAAAATGGATTTCATGTCCCTTTAAGGGATTGGGTGATGTAAATGGGGATGTGGTAATAACCTTTTCATTAATGAGTTTTTGTTGAAATTGTGCTTTTCTTTAGACTCCTGTCTGATGCAGTTGTGCATTTTCCGCTGACTCTTGCTGAAGTGACCCTTATGGCAAGTCCATGTGGGAAAGTTACCTTGAGAAATTACATTGAAGAGGAAATTGGTGAGTTAAAATGAAAAAGATATGGTGAAATGAAGAATGAAATAAGTATAATGTGAAGTTGCGATTTTTTGGAGTATCTTATAGTAAAAGATGGGGAGGGTAACACTCATGATATAAATAAATGGCTGTTACTTAAAGGAACATAAAACCCAAATTTTTTATTTCATGATTTAGAAAGAGTATGCAATTTTAAACAACTTTCTAATTTACTTTGATTATCTAATTTGCTTCATTCTCTTTATATCCTTTGCTGAAAAGCATATATAGATTGGCTCAGTAGCTACTGATTGGTGGCTGCACATAAATGCCTCATCTGATTGGCTCACTCATGTGCATTGATATTTATTCAACAAAAGATATCTAAAGAATGAAGCAAATTAGATAATAGAAGTAAATTAGGATGTTGTTTAAAATTGTATTCTCTATCTGAATCATGAAAGAAACATTTTGGGTTTAGTGTCCCTTTAACATCAAATCCTATGTCATTAGAATTAAAGGGATACTAAACCCAAATTTTTACTTTTATGATTCGGATAGAGCATGGAATTTTTAAACAACTTTCTAATTTACTCCAATTATCAAATTTTCTTCGTTATTTTTGTGTCTTTTATTTGAAAAAGCATGAATGTAAAGCTTACAAACTGGCCCATTTTAGGTTCAGTACCTGATTACTGCTTGCTTGATTGGTGGCTAAATGTAGCCACCAGTCAGCAAGCGCTATCCAGGGTGCTGAACCAAAAATGGTCCGGCTCCTAAGCTTTCATTCCTGCTTTTTTTTCAAATAATGATACCAAGAGAACGAAGAAAAAATGATAATAGGAGTAAATTAGAAGAAGAAAAACATTGGATTTAGTATCCCTTTAAGTGAATGTGTAGTAACAGTAGAGTTGTGCATCCATAAGTGTTTATATCCAGCACATATCTTTCCATCAGACCCCAGTAAAGCAATGCTAACTGAGCTGACCCTGAGCAGAGAAGAATTCCTTGTGTACCAGCTACAAAAACATAGCGAGATCACTTTCTGTCTCCGTGAGTTCAGGGTAAGAGCAACTTTTTTTTCCCTCTTTATAGTAACATTCTCTAGGCTTAGATTTTTCTACTTCCTCCACATAACAACTTCACTACACTGATGCTTCTCACAAAATTATTTTTGTGCAACAAAGTCTAATCTCGCTACTCTTCTCACTCAATACCCACTATTAACTCAATTACGCTTCCCTCAGTATTTTCTCTGTTTCCGGCTTAATTTTGGCTCTTCCATTTTTAGCAACTACACTATTTACACATTTATTATCCTTCCTTCTTAGACATTCATCTGTATTATTGTCACCCCATTTCTCTTTCAGGGTCTTCTAAGTTTTGCAGAATCCACAAGTCTACCTGTCACTATTCATTTTGATTCTTCTGGTTGGTGAGTCTGTAAAGTGAGCTTGGGGTTAAGTCATTTTGAGTGGTCAGTTTTAAAGGGATATGAAGCCAATTTGTTCCTTTAAAGATTCAGATAAAACATGCAATTTTAAATAGTTTTTCCAGTTTAATCCTAAATTAATATCAGAGTTAAAGTTCCAAATCAAACAATATATTATATAATGTTATATTTTTAAATTATGTGTGTGTGTTTGAGGGGTTCATTTCAGCATTCCCATGCTTTTTAGTGTTCAAATGAACTTGTTTGCTGCAATTATTTTATTTCAGTGGCTAAATACCTCCCCCAACTTCTTGTCTTATTTGGAGAGAAAATATGGACTTGTTTCTGGAATATGCAAGACTTGCTACTGTCATTGTTAGCTAGCCTTGCATTGTTTTAGTACATTATCACCTTTTATGGACAGATATGTAGCAAGGTTAGGTTTGTGAAGTCTGCAGTCCTTAGAATTGGACAATTTAAATTGCAGAAACAATTTTGCATTACATATTTTAATATTTTACATTACAAGTGTACACATAAAACCCAATTTTTTATTTCATGGTAGAACATACAACTTTATATAACTTTCCAATTTACTTCTATTAGCAGATTTAATTATTTCTCCAACGGTGTGTCCGGTCCACGGCGTCATCCTTACTTGTGGGATATTCTCTTCCCCAACAGGAAATGGCAAAGAGTCCCAGCAAAGCTGGTCACATGATCCCTCCTAGGCTCCGCCCACCCTAGTCATTCTCTTTGCCTTTGCACAGGCAACATCTCCACGGAGATGGTTAAGAGGTTTTTGGTGTTTAAATGTAGTTTTATTCTTCTATCAAGTGTTTGTTATTTTAAAATAGTGCTGGTATGTACTATTTACTCTGAAACAGAAAAGGATGAAGATTTCTGTTTGTAAGAGGAAGATGATTTTAGCAGACAGTAACTAAAATCGATTGCTGTTTCCACACAGGACTGTTGAGATGAAGTAACTTCAGTTGGGGGAAACAGTTAGCAGAGAACAATGCAAATTTGATAATAGAAGTAAAATAAAAACTTTTTTCTG